>NW_026576586.1:0-275000 GCF_028641065.1 Leucoraja erinaceus
TCTGCGCTGGGAATATTGTGGAAATATGAGCTGACCTGCAAAAGTTCCAGTGAGTATCAGGAACTATGGTTAGCTGTGACACACTTGGTGACACTCTCACCTGTGAGTGAACTGGATTGCACAACTCTGCCTTCAGCTGTGGGACTCCAATTTAATCTCTTGAAGCACATAGTAGCCATCATCTGACTGCTTTGTTTATGAGAGTCAAGAGTCAAGAGTCAATTTAATTGTCATTTGGACCCCTTGAGGTCCAAACGAAATGCCGTTTCTGCAGCCATACATTACAAACAAATAGACCCCAGACACAACATAATTTACATTTTACATAAACATCCATCACATTGTTGTGATGGAAGGCCAAAAAAAAAAAAACTTATCTCTCCACTGCCTCACCCCCCCCCCCCCCCCCCCCCCCCCCCCCCCCCCGATGTCAGAGTCAAAGTCAAAGCCCCCGGCTGGCGATGGCGATTGTCCCGCGGCCATTAAAGCCACGCCGGGTGATGCAAGGTCGCACACCGGGTCTTGATGTTGGAGCCCCCAGCGTGCGCTCGCAGAGTCCCGCGGCCATTCCAAGCCGCGCGGGGCGGTGATGTTAGGCCCCGCTCCAGGAGCTCTTCGACCCCGCAACTCGGGCGGGAGAAGTCGCCGTTGCAGGAGCCCTGAAAAGCGGTCTCCCTCCAGGGACCCGCGGGCTCCCGGTGCCGCCGTCCGCAGACCCGCAGTTGCAGCCTCCGAATCAGCAGCAGCAGCAGCAGCAGCAGCAGCGCTCCACCACCGCTCCACCCGCTCCGGACTCGGCCAGCTCCGCGACGGTGAGGTGAGTCGGCACCAGAGTCCCCGGTCTTCTTCTGTTGGAGGCCGCTCCTCATTGCAGCCCCAACGACAACGGAGACCTGACAAGAAAAGGTCGGGTCTCCCGTGCAGGGAGAGATTTAAAAGTTGCCCCCTCCCTCCCACCCCACCCCCACCCCCCCACCCCCACACACACACACCCCAACATAAAATAAACAAAAACTACATATAAACATAGACAAAAAATAATAAAAATGCGGACGGGCTGCAGAGGCCGCTGCTGACGAGAGTCGCGCCGCCTACCGGGTGACATGAACTTATTCCGTGTTTGTTTTATCTATACTATTAAAATCTTGACTTGTTTGACTGTCTGTGATCTTAGGAGCTGCGCCAAAACGGTGCACAATAGTGCGAACATTTTTGCAGAATCTTACTCCGCTTTTTCCCGTGATCGTTCGTATCAAATGTCTTCGCATTTGATGTTATATTTCACAAGTTATTGATATTTAAAGTTTAAGAAAAAGCCAACTTTGAAAATAATAACTGACTGAGAGTGAGACTTTTCCAGCAGCTTCCAGTGATGATGTCGCAATGACATCTCACACTCCTCCACACTTCCCGTGATCTCATTTACATACGCTGCGGTGAACATTCTGACAACCGAACGTGACATCACAGTGTGATCTCTGCTGCCAATGCACAAGCTATGCGAGTCCACAGAGTGGGCGATGGATGGGAGGACAAGGAATGTTATTTAAACGTTGTCTTTAGTGGGGGAGAGGTGAGGGAGGGAGCGACGGAAGGTAGGGAAAAGGGGAGGGAGAGGTGACAGAGAGACAATGGGATCAGCAGCTTCAAGGGGAGTAAGGAGAGAGTGAGATGAAGGATTAATTGCCTCCAGGAAGCGCAGACTACCCCCCCTCCCCCACGTGGGAAGGATTGGTTGCGTTGGAACGGGTGAGTGGTGAAATATTGCGTTGGGGAAACGGGGCTCCAATGGGTCAGGAGGGGAGAGGGGTTATGGAAGGTGGGAGGGCGTGACTGAGAGTAGGGAATAGGAGAGGGAGAGAGAGGTGAAGGAGGGAGGGGAGGAGGTGAAGGGAGAGAAGAGGGAGGGTGAAGAGGCGGGTGAGGGAGGCATGGGGGATGAGGGGAAATGAGCCTCGCCTGCACAGTTGGGGGCTATGGGTGAGTGGTGGAATATTGCATTGAGCAAGCAGGTTATGTTGGAGCGGGTGATGGGGTGATTGGCTCCGGGGGAATGCGTGGCTCTGGGGGGGGCGGCGATGCGGGGTTTTGGGAACACCCCCCCCGTGTGGCATGGGGGACCCCCCCCCCCCCCCGCGTTGGGGGATGGGGTCTGTCGGGTCCCACTTGCTCTAGTATAATACTAAAAGTCTGTCTGTCTCTGCGTCTGTCTCTGTCTCTGTCTCTGTCTCTGCCCCTGCCCCTGCCCCTGCCCCTGCCCCTGCCCCTGCCCCTGCCCCTGCCCCTGCCCCTGCCCCCTGCCCCTGCCCCTGCCCCTGCCTCTTACGCCAAAACGGTGCACGCTAGCGCAAACATTTTTGCACCACCTTACCTTTGTCCTGTGGTCGTTCCTATAAAGTTTTGTTCACAGTTATATTTTGCAAGTTATTCATAATTTTTAAGTGTAAAAATTCATGCTTAAGGAGAATTCAACAGCTAAATCCTTGCTGGCCCAGTTTACAAAGTTGCAATCGAGGAACACTGAAGGGCTAAGCGGCTAAGCGACTTTTCAGCAAACTGTCTGCGACCTTCAAGCTCGGGAGCATTTGCCTGAAAAACCGCAAGCTGGATCGACCAGCAATGCTGAACACACACTCGCCAACTCGCTCACTCACACACCCACTCACTTCAGTTTTTATGTGACCAGGAGATGGGAGGAATTGCATTCTCTTTTTAAAGTCCTCAAAGCAAGAGGAGGGGAGGCAGTGCTGGGGAAAAGCCCCCGCACAGTTTGGGGCTATGGGTGAGTGCTGGAATATGGGGGGAGCGGGTGAGTGGTGGAATATTACGTTGGGGAACGGGTTACGTTGGGGGACCAGGCCTCCCGTGTGACAGGGACCCAACGGTTCCCTCTTAGTCCAGTGTATATTACTAAAACTGTCTGTCTGTCTGTCTGTCTGTCTGTCTGTCTGTCTGTCTGTCTGTCTGTCTGTCCCCTTGCCCTTCCTTGCCCCTCCCTGCCTCCTTCCCTCAGCTAACCGATACACAATAGCGCTAAAATTAATCACAATTAATCACCACCTGAATCACAATTGTCCTATGGTTGTTTTGTGCCATGTTTGTTCAGATTGATGTTATATTTCATGAGTTATTGACATTTTTAGATTTACGAACCCCCAATTTGAGAAAAATATCTTCCCTGTGCTTACAGCTGTGACATCACAATGGGATAGTAGCCTTGCTCACAACATTGTTGCTATCCCAGTACACTGAGTCCTGTTAGCTCCAGCAGATGCAAATGCATTTTTCTTAAAGTCGCAGTACACTGAATTTAAAAAAAAAGTTTGTTCAATTCAATTCAACTTTAATGTCATCGCACAAATACAAGTATGAGTACAACGAAATGCAGTTTTGCGTCAGTCAGTAGTAGTTGTGCATAAAGAAATAAAAAAAAATAGAAAGAAAGAAGATACAGAATAATCAAAAAATACAGAATAATTAAACAATGGGGACGGAGGGAGGGAGGGTGAATAAGGCGAAATGAGCCTGCACAGTTGGGGGCTATGGGTGAATGGTGGAATATTGCGTTGGGGGAACGGCTTGCGTTGGGGGAACGGGTGAGTGGTGGAATATTGCGTTGGGGGAACGGGTGAGTGGTGGAATATTGCGTTGGGGGAACGGGTGAGTGGTGGAATATTGCGTTGGGGAACGGCTTGCGTTGGGGGACCAAGCCTCCCGTGTGACGGACCCATCGGGTCCCACTTGGTCTAGTTTTTAATAAAAGTATACATGGTTGTTCTTGCAGGTAGAAAAGAAAAAACATTGTATCAATAAAAGTCTGGTTATCGGAGAGGTACTTTCCACAGCTGACCTTGCGACTGGAGTAAAGGTAAGGGAAAACTTGGTATTCGGATGCGAGGGAGTTTTTGATCAATGTCACTGAAATATAGGCTGCAACATGAGTATCTAGGGCAAGTTGTACTTCAATATGATCATGGCTGATCATCCAGCTCAGTATCCTGTACCTGCCTTCTCTCCATACCCCTGGGTCCCTTTAGCCACAAGGGCCACATCTAACTCCCTCTTAAATATAGCCAATGAACTGGCCTCAACTACTTTCTGTGGCAGAGAATTCCACATTCACCACTCACTGTATGAATTTTTTTTTTTCTCTTCTCGGTCCTAAAAGACTTCCTCCTTATCCTTAAACTGTGACCCCTTGTTCTGGACTTCCCCAACATCGGGAACAATCTTCCTGCATCTAGCCTGTCCAACCCCTTAAGAATTTTGTAAGTTTCTATAAGATCCCCCCCCCCTCAATCTAAATTCTTCTTCAGGTTGAGTCCGTAACGTCCCACTCCAGTGCGGAGGCGGTTTGGGGCTTTCCAGGTAGTACAAGGCAGGTGGTGTCCTGGTGCCATCTGGTGTTTAGTTTTGCTGCCTGGCACGGTTGGCTCTGGTTCCGAGTGTTTCTTATTAAGCTGCAGCAAGTAATGCGCCTGTCCCACTTACGCGACCTTTTCGGCGACTGCCAGCACCCGTCACAGGTCGTTGCAGGCCTGCGAAAATGTTCAGCATGTTGAAAATCCAGCGGCGACCAGAAAGACGCTACGACTCTTTGGGCGACTGAGGAGACGACTCACGACCGTACAGGCGACATGTCGCGGGGTGAAGCCTGGACGGTCGTGAGTAGTCGCCCAAAGAGTCGTGCCTTGTTCTGGTCGCCGCTGGATTCTCAACATGTTAAACATTTTTGGCCACCTGCCGCGACCGATGACGGGTGCCGGCAGTCGCCGAAAAAATTGCGTAAGTGGGACAGGCCCATAAGAGTTTAATTGTTCCTTTGCTGGTATTGTGGCAATGAAATGCTCTTGACCCTTGGTTGTTGGCTTCCCCAGTGGGGGGGGACGGCAGCGGCAGTGTTGATGCCTCACAGCGCCAGAGACCCGGGTTCGATCCTGACTACGAGTGCTGTCTGTATGGAGTTTGTTCATTCTCCCCGTGATCTGTGTGGGTTTTCTCCGGGTGCTCCGGTTTCCTCCCACACTCCGAAGACATACAGGTTCGTCAGTTAATTAGCGTTGGTAAGATTGTAAATTGTCCCTAGTGTGTAGGATAGTGCTAGTGTACGAGGTGATCGCTGTTCGGGGCAGACTCGGTGGGCCGAAGGGCCTGTTTCCGTGCTGTATCTAAAATTAAATTAAAAGACTGAACAGGAGTGTTTAAGAAAGAACTGCAGATGCTGGAAAAATCAAAGGTGAACAAAAATGTTGGAGAAACTCAGTGGGTGAGTCAGCATCTATGGATTCAGTCTGAAGAAGTCAGAGTCAAGAGTCAATTTAATTGTCATTTGGACCCCTAGAGGTCCAAACGAAATGCCGTTTCTGCAGCCATACATTACACACAAATAGACCCAGACACAACATAATTACAATTTTACATAAACATCCATCACATAGCTGTGATGGAAGGCCAAAAAAAAACTTATCTCTCCACTGCACTCTCCCCGCCCCCGATGTCAGAGTCAAAGTCAAAGCCCCCGGCTGGCGATGGCGATTGTCCCGCGGCCATTGAAGCCACGCCGGGTGGTGCGAGGTCGCACACCGGGTCTTGGTGTTGGAGCCCCCGGTGTGCGCTCGCAAGTACCCGCGGCCATTCCAAGCCGCGCGGGGCGGTGTAGTGAGGCCCCGCTCCATGAGCTCTTCAACCCCGCAACTCGGGCGGGAGAATTCTCCGTTGCAGGAGCCCCGAAAAGCGGTCTCTCTCCAGGGATCCGCGGGCTCCTGGTGCCGCTGTCCGCAGACCCGCAGCAGCAGCCTCCGACTCAGCAGCGGCATCGGCAGCAGCAGCAGCAGCAGCAGCAGCAGCAGCAGCGTTCCTCCACCGCTCCGGTCTCGGCCAGCTCCGCGACGGCAACGGTGAGTCGACACCTGAGTCCCCGGCTTCTTCCTGTTGGAGGCCGCTCCTCATTGCGGCCTCAACGACAACGGAACCCGACGAGAAAAAGTCGGGTCTTCAGTGCAGGGAGAGATTTAAAAGTTTCCCCCCCTCCCACCACACCCCCCCCCCCCCCACACACACACCCCAACAAAAAATAACAAAAACTACATTTAAACACAGACAAAAAATAATAAAAACGCGGACAGACTGCAGAGGCCGCTGCTGGCCAGAGCCGCGCCGCCTACCGGTCTTAACCCGTAACTTCACCTATTCCTTCGCTCCTTAGATGCTGCCTCACCAGCTGAGTTTCTCCAACATTTGTGTCTACACCACACAGGAAGATTGCTTTGTATCCTACCTTTGCTCAGTCTGCATGAGTGACCTTGAGATCCCTGTTGGCAGCCACTTCAATTAATATAATAATAATAATATATTTTATTGTCATTGCACATAGGTGCAACGAGGTTTGGTATGCAGCTTCCATCCGATGTCATAACTTAAACAACTAATAACATTTAGATACCCAAAGAAACATGATTTATAAAAAAGAACAGTAAAACAGTAAAGCAGTCTAAAGTGCAAATATGTCTGAGCCGGGTCCATGTGCGACGTGACCATCCGAGGGAGACAGTCCATGGGGGTGGGGGGCACTCAGCAGGGCCGGTTCAGAGCAGCTATAGCTCTGGGGATGAAGCTGTTCCTAAGTCTGGAGGTGCGGGCGTAGAAGGCCTTGGAACGTCTGCTGGAAGGTAGAAGTTCGGACAGACTATTGCAAGGGTGTGAGGAGTCTTTATGGATGCTGGCGGCCTTCCTGAGGCACCGTGTGTGGTAGATGCCCTCCAAGGCTGGTAGCGGTGTCCCAATGATCCTCTGCGCTCTGTGGACGACGCGCTGAAGAGCTCTCCTCTCCGCCTCCGTGCAGCTGAGATACCACACAGAGATGCCATACGTTAATATGCTCTCTGTGGTGCAGCGGTAGAAGGTTGTCAGCAGCTGTTGGGGCAGACCAGTCTTTTTTAATGTCCTCAGGAAGAACAGTTGTTGCTGTGCCTTGTTGACCAGCACAGCGGTGTTGGTGGACCATGTGAGGTCCTCTGAGATGTGAGTGCCCAGAAACCTATAGCTGGACACTCTCTCCACACTGTCCCCGTTTGACAGAGATTGGTTGATATCTCCCTATATCTACTGGTGATAGTGGGTAGGGTACCCATTTTGTGTGCTTTTCCCGATTGGTTATGGATCCATGTGCTGAAGTTGTTTCTCTTGTTTTTCCTAACCTGTAGATGGGTGTGGTGTGCTGGTTGTTTGGTGGGGCTATCATCAACCTTGGCAGCCAGGTACACATTGAGAAGTGGCTTCAGCCGTTGAAGGTATGTATCTATCCATGCACACTATGTGATTGGAAATTCATTGCACTTGTGCTGTTTGCTTGCAAAATCATTATAGTTCAGAACAACAGACAGCCAACCATGTCATCTCTGGGTGCCCGCTCCACCACCCACCAAATGGAGCTGTGTCAGGGCCTGGCAGACATTGACGCCAACAGAGACAACAATCTGGCTGCTCAACACCCACCCGGCTTGAGATCTAACTATTCCTTGGGTTTATTTATGTTTCATTCGCAAGAAGAAGAAGAAGATTATAGCTCCGTGTTGGAAGATTCTTGGAAAGAGTGCAGAAAATGTTTAGACAATAGCCAATAGGTGTAGGAGTAGGCCATTCGGCCCTTCGAGCCAGCACAGCCATTCAATGTGATCATGGCTGATCATCCCCAATCAGTACCCCATTCCTGCCTTCTCCCCATATCCCCTGGCTCCGCTATTTGTAAGAGCCCTATCTAGCTCTCTTGAAAGTATCCAGAGAACCCGGCCTCCACCTCTACGCTGAGGCAGAGAATTCCACAGACTCACCACTCTCTGTGAGAAAAAATGTTTCCTCATCTCCGTTCTAAATGGCTTACTCCTTATTCTTAAACTGGGTGTGACCCCTGGTTCTGGACTCCCCGAACATCGGGAACATGTTTCCTGCCTCTAGCGTGTCCATATGTTATATATTTCAATCTTATATGCTAATCTGATACGTCACGTGTACTGAGATATACTAAAAAGCTTTAGTTGCGTGCCAACCAGTCAATGGAAAGACAATACATGATTACAATCGAGCCGTCCACAGTGCACAGATACATAATAAGGGAATAACGTTTTGTGCAAGATAAAGTCCAGTGGAGTACAATTATAGTCTGAGGGTCTCCAATGAGGTAGATGGTAGCTCAGGACCGCTCTCTTGTTGTTGGTAGGATGGTTCCGTTGCCTGATAACAGCTGGGAAGAAATGTCCCTGAATCTGGAGGTGATGATGAAAACAAACGATGATTCACCAGGATGCTACCTGGGCTTGTGGGCTTGAGTTACAGAGAGGTTGGATAGGCTGGGATTTTTTTTCTTTACAGCGTAGGAGGCCGAGGGGTGACCTTATTGAGGTGTACAAGATCATGTGAACGCGCACAGTCTGTTTCCCAGGGTAGAGGATCTGTGGAGAAGGCAGGAACGGGGTACAGATTGTGAATGATTAGCCATGATCACATTGAATGGCAGTGCTGGCTCGAAGGGCAGAATGGCCTACTCCTGCACCTATTGTCTATTGTGACAATAAATTAAACTAGACTAATTATTATTTCCTTCTTCTTATTTCAGTCAGTGGCCACTGACGACTATCCCTCATCTACTGCGCCCTTGGTCTCCCCACCTTGTACAGCACTTGATCTTGATGGGTTTATTAAGGACAATCAGCATGGCTTTGCATGGGGCAGGTCATGTTTTGTTGAGAAGGTGGCAAAGGTCACAAGTTCACAAGTTATAGGAGTAGAATTAGGCCCTTCGTCCCATCAACTCCACTATTCAATCATGGCTGACCTCTGCCTCCTAAACCAATTTTCCTGCCTCCTCCCCATAATCCTTGACTCCCGTTCTAATCAAGAACCTGTCTAGCTCTGCCTTAAAAATATCCACTGACTTGGTCGAAGGTGAAACGATGAACGTTTAAGGGCCTGTCCCGGTTTCACGACCTAATTCACGACCTTTTTTACTCGTGGACATTTTTCATCATGCTAGAAAAAACGCCCCGACCTACTTGATGCCATGAGTACCCACGACTAGCATCACGGCCTGCCTACGACCTACCTACGACCTTGTGACGACCCATGCTGCGAGTTTGAGTCGAGGGCAAACTCGGCAGAGATTGTGAATTAGGTCGTGAAAGTGGTACAGCCCCTTTAAGCGGGACCTGAGGGGGGTGGGCGGGTGGGGCGACTTTTTCATGAGATGGTTAATCCGTTTCTGGATGAAAATGTTTGTGCATTTTGTAGAGAATGAGTTTGCTGGGACTGATGCCCAGAAATCTGGAGAGATAAAGCCAGGAACGAAATCAAAAAGGAAGGAGTACATTTGAAATTTGCTGATGCAACAGAGTGGGATCTGCAGCCACAATTCATGCAGGATTACAGGAAGGAATAATTGGTGGACAAAAATGCTGGAGAAACTCAGCGGGTGAGGCAGCATCTATGGAGTGAAGGAAATAGGTGGCGTTTCGGGTCGAGACCCTTCTTCAGACTGATGTGTGAGTAGGGGAGGGCAGGAAGAAGAAAGGAAGAGGTGGAGACAGTGGGCTGTGGGGGAGCTGGGGAGGGGAGGGGAAGGATGGAGAAAGCAGGGACTACCTGAAATAGGAGGTCAATGTTCATACCGCTTGAGTGTAAACTACTCAAGTGAAATATGAGGTGCTGCTCCTCCAATTTACGCTGGGACTCACTCTGGCCATGGAGGAGGCCCAGGACAGAAAGGTCGGATTGGGAATGGGAGGGGGAGTTGAAGTGCTGAGCCACCGGGAGATTAGGTTGGTTATTGTGAACCGAGCGGAGGTGTTGGGCGAAGCGATCGCCAAGCCTACGCTTGGTCTCACCGATGTAGAGCAGCTGACACTTAGAGCAGCGGATGCAATAGATGAGGTTGGAGGAGGTGCAGGTGAACCTCTACCTCACCTGGAAAGGCATGGGTCCTGGATGGAGTCAAGTGGGGAGGTAAAGCAACAAGTGTAGCATTTCCTGCGGTTGCAAGGGAAAGTACCAGGGGAGGGGGTGGTTTGGATGGGAAGGGATGAATTGACCAGGAAGGAATCAGTAAGTCAGTTCGTCTTTGTCCGTTGGTCTTTGTCATAATCAGACAAGGAAAGGTTGAAGAGAAATCGTGCTGTTTACTCCTGACTGTTTCCCCTTCAATCATCTCACAGGACTTGAAGTTGACGGGGATGTTTGCAATGACTGAACGTGGACATGGCAGTAATGTGAGAGGCATTCAGACTCAAGCAACCTACGATCCAGCATCCCAGGTAATCGACTGAATGATACATGGAGGCAACTGCAGATGCCTGAATGTCGACCTTGGTACACGTGACAATACACTAAACTCAAACTCCAGCACCTTGCGTTCATGGATCAATAGACAATAGGTGCAGGAGTAGGCCATTCGGCCCTTCGAGCCAGCACCGCCATTCAATGTGATCGTGGCTGTTATAGGAAAGATGCCAGTAAGGTGCAGAGGAGATTTACGAGGATGATAATAATAATATTACATTTTATATATGGGCGCCTTTCAAGAGTCTCAAGGACACCTTACAAAAATTTAGCAAGTAAAGGAAAAACATGTAAGGGGAATGAAATAAATAGTAGAGACATGACTAGTACACAAAGTAAAGACAGAATTCAATACAAAACACAATATGAGGCAATTCAAGCACAGATGAAAAGGGAGGGGGACATGGGGCTAAGGATAGGCAGAGGTGAAGAGATGGGTCTTGAGGTGGGACTGGAAGATGGTGAGGGACACAGAATTGCGGATCAGTTGGGGGAGGGAGTTGCAGAGCCTGGGAGCTGCCCTGGAGAAGGCTCTGTCCCCAAAACTGCGGAGGTTGGACGGAGGATGTTGCCAGGCACCAAGTGCCTGAGTTGCAGGGACAGTTGGGCATGCTAGGAGTTTATTCCTTGCAGCACAGGCTGAATGGTGATCTCATAAAGATCTATCAAATGATGAGGGGAACAGAGTTGAATGCACAGTGTATTTTTCCTAGGAGTAGGGGAATCAAGAACCAGAGGACAGAAGTTTAAAGTGATAGGGGAAAGGTTTAACAGGAAGCTGAGGGACAACATTTCTGCACAGTGGGTGTGTGGAACGAGCTGCCAGAGGAGGATGTTGAGACACTTTCTACAGCAACATTTAAAGGCAGTTGGACAGGTACATGGATCGGAAGGATTTAGTGGGATATGGGCCAAACGCTAGAAAATAGAGCACTCGGCGTGCCCAAAGAATGTGTAGTGTACAGGCCGGGTTTCTGGTCTGCTTTTTTCTTCAAACTGATGGAGTTGGGGGGGGGGGGGGGGGGGGGGGGGGGGGGAATAAAGCTGGAAGAGAGGTGGGAGTGGGACAAGGCTGGTAAGTGATGGGTGGATACAGGTGAGGGGGGGGGGGGGGGGGGGTTGATTGGCAGATGATTGAACAAAAGGCCAAAAATGACAAGACAAAAAGTCTGAGGTGGAATTAAGGAGGGAAGAGGCATGAAGCCAGAGGGGGAGAATACAGGGTGAAGGGGGCAGGGGGAAGGCATAAACGGTTGCACATCCAGGTAGGGCACAAGAAAGAGAAGGGGGGGAACTAATCTCCAAATCTGAGGAAGGACATTATTGCCATAGAGGGAGTGCAGAGAAGGTTCACCAGACTGATTCCTGGGATGTCAGGACTGTCTTATGAAGGAAGACTGGATAGACTTGGTTTATACTCTCTAGAATTTAGGAGATTGAGAGGGGATCTTATAGAAACTTACAAAATTCTTAAGGGGTTGGACAGGCTAGATGCAGGAAGATTGTTCCCGATGTTGGGGAAGTCCAGGACAAGGGGTCACAGCTTAAGGATAAGGGGGAAATCCTTTAAAACTGAGATGAGAAGAACTTTTTTCACACAGAGAGTGGTGAATCTCTGGAACTCTCTGCCGCAGAGGGTAGTTGAGGCCACAGTTCATTGGCTATATTTAAGAGGGAGTTAGATGTAGCCCTTGTGGCTAAGGGGATCAGGGGGTATGGAGAGAAGGCAGGTACGGGATACTGAGTTGGATGATCAGCCATGATCATATTGAATGGCGGTGCAGGCTTGAAGGGCCGAATGGCCTACTCTTGCACCTAATTTCTATGTTTTTATGTTTCTATGTTTCTAACTAGATGGGAGTGTTCTAGTTACAGGTACCTAAAATTGGAGAATTCAATCTTCATACCATTGGGGTGCAAGCTACCCAACGCGGAATACGAGGAGCTTTTCCTCCAGTTTGCGTGTGGCCTCACTCTGCCAATACAGGAGGCCCAGGGCAGAAAGATCGTTATTGGAGTTAAAATAGTTAGCAACCGGGAGATCCAGCAGGCCTTGGCGGACCGAGCATAATGTTTGGCATAACGGCTTCGTGAAGGAAATAACCTTGCGGGTGGGTGTATGGTCAGGGCATCTTTCTGGGATGTTACCGCCACGTGAAACAAAGAACTACAGATGCTGATTGAAACTTCATAATGCGGGAGAGGCAGCATCTCTGGAGAGAAGGAAAGGGTGACGTTTAGGGTCGAGACCCTTCTTCAGACTGTTTACCAATGTGCGACAAATTGGTGGACAGATGGGTGGAGAAGGTATCTGTCTCGCTTGCCTTAATTGGGAAGGTCATTGAGTACAAACGTTGGGACATGTTGCAGCCGTACAAATCGTTGGTGGGACCACACTTGGAGCACTTGTGTGTAGTTCTGGTCACCCAGCTACAGGAAGGATGTCATTAAGGTGATAGGGTGCAGAAGAGATTCACCTGGATGTTACCTGGGCTTGTGGGCTTGGGTTACAGGGAGAGGTTGGATAGGCTGGAGTGTAGGAGGTTGAGGGATGAGCGATAAAGTGAACGCTCAGAGTCTTTCGGCCCAGGGGAGAGAATTCTAAAACATAGAAGGCATAGGCTTAAGGTGAGAGGGGAGAGATTTAAGTGGGACCTCGGGGTCAACGTTCAGTCAGAGGGTTGTCCATTTCTGGAGACGAGCTGCCAGAGGAAGCTGTAGAAGCAATACAATTAAAACATAAACAACATCATTTGATCAGATATATAGACAATAGGTGCAGGAGTAGGCCATTCGGCCCTTCGAGCCAACACCACCATTCAATGTGATCATGGCTGATCATCCCCAATCAGTACCCCGTTCCTGCCTTATCCCCATATCCCCTGACTCCGCTATCTTTAACAGCCCTATCTAGCTCTCTCTTGAAAGTATCCAGAGAACTGGCCTCCACTACCCTCTGAGGCAGAGAATTCCAGAGGAATGGTTAGAGGGATTTGGACCAAATGCAAGTAAATGGGACTGGCCCAGTATAGCAGCTTGGTTGGCATGGACAAGATGGGCTGAAGGGCCTATTTCCATCCAGTACAGGTCTGCGACTATGTTTCCATGTTAGTAAGCTGGGATGTAGTAACCTCGCTTCAAAGAGAAATCTGTGACGTCGCGGCCAAAAAGAAATGAAAATGAGTAACAAAATGAAATTTTTGTCATTCTATAGGAGTTTATCATTCACACGCCGTGCGAAGATGCGGAGAAGATGTACATCGGGAATGCAATGAAGGGGAACGATGCTGCCGTGTTTGCACAGCTGATCGTTAACGGAGAATTGCTAGGTTTGTGTCTCTTGTTGCTTCTGTTTTGCACCTGCTGTGGAATGGTGAGAAAAAACAAAGTCTAAGCATGTTTGTGCATTCAGTCAATGCAGAATATTTCATTTATAGAAACATAGAAAATAGGTGCAGGTGTAGGCCATTCGCCCCATTCGAGACAGCACCGCCATTCAATGTGATCATGGCTGATCATCTAAAACAAAGTACCCCATTCCTGCTTTCCCCCCCCACATCCCTTGATTCTGTTAGCCCTAAGAGCTAAATCTCTCTCTTGAAAATTGGCCTCCACTGCCTTCTGTGGCAGATAATTCCACAGATTCACAACTATGTGAGTTTTTCCTCATCTCAGTCCTAAATGGCCAACCTCTTATTCTTAAACTGTGGCCCCTGGTTCTGGACTCCCCCAGCATCAGCAACATTTTTTCCTGCATCTAGCCTGTCCAATCCTTAATATGTCTCTAAAAGATTCCCTCTCATCCTTCTAAAGTCCAGTCGACCCATTACTTCATCATATGCCATCCCGAGGATATACCTGGTGAACCTACGCTGTTCTCCCTCAATAGCAAGAATGTTCTTCCTCAAATTAGGAGACCGCAACTGCACACAATACTCCAGGTGTGGTCTCACTCGGGCCCTATACAACTGCAGATGGACCTCCTTGTTCCTAAACTCAAATCCTCTCACAATGAAGGCCAATTGGCTTTCTTCAATGTCTGCTGTACCTGCATGCTTACTTTCAGTGACTGACAGTACGAGCACACCCATATCCCATTGTACTTCCCCTTTTCCTAACCTGACGCTATTCAGATAATAATCTGCCTTCCTGTTCTTGCCACCAAAGTGGATAACCTCACATTTATTCACATTGTACTGCATCTGCCATGCATCTGTCCATTCACCCAACCTATCCAAGTCACCTTGCAGCCTCATAACATCGTCATCGCAGCTCACACTGCAACCCAGCTTTGTGTCATCCGCAAACTTCCAATCCCTCGTCTAAATCGTTAATATATATTGTAAATAACTGGGGTCCCAGCACCGAGCCTTGCGGCACAGCACTAGTCACTGCCTGCCATTCTGAAAAGGAGCTGTTAATCCCTACTCTTTGTTTCCTGTCTGCCAACCAGTTCTCTATAGGGTCAATACCCTACCCCCAATACCATGTGCTCTAACTTTGCCCATTAATCTCTTGTGTGGGACTTTGTCAAATACTTTTTGAAAGTCCAGATACACCACATCCACTGGCTCTCCCTTATCCATTCTACTTGTTACATCCTCAAAAAATTCCCGATTAGTCAAGCATGATTTCCCCTTCATAAATCCATGCTGACTGACCGATCCAGCCACTGCTTTCCAAATGCGCTGCTATGACATCTTTAACAATTGACTCCAGCATCTTCCCCACTACCGATGTAAGGCTAACTGGCCTATAATTCCCTGTTTTCTCTCTCCCTCCTTTCTTTAAAAAGTGTAGTTACATTGGCTCCCCTTTACCTCCAATCCACAGGAACTGATCCAGTAGAGAGAACTTTGGAAAATGACCACCAAAGCATCCACGATTTCTAGGCACCTCCTTGAGTACTCTGGGATGCGACCATCATGCCCTGGGGATTTATCTGCCTTCAGTCCTAACTGTTTACCTAACACAATTTCCTGATTTATGTGGATTCCCTTCAGTTCCTCCCTCCCACTAGATCCTCGGTCCCTTAGTATTTCCGGGAGATTGTTTTTTTCCCTCGGTCCCCTAGTATTTCCGGGAGTACTTGTTTAACTGTTCTGCCTCACTGTTTCCCCATTTAAAAAATCACCTGTCTCTGACTGTAAGGGACCTACATTTGTCTTCACTAATCTTTTCCTCTTCACATCTCTAAAGAAGCTTTTACAGTCAGTTGTTATATTCCCCACAAGCTTTCTTTCATGCTCTTTTTTTCCCTCCTCTGAATTAACCCCTTTGGCCTCCTCTGTTGAGTTCTAAATTTCTCCCAGTCCTCCGGTTTGCTGCTTCTTCTGGCCCAGGTATATGCCTCTTTCTTGGATTTAACACTATCCTTGATTTCCCTCATTTGCCACGGTTGAGTCGTCTTCCCCGTTTTATTTTTTTGCCAGACAGGGATGAACAATTTTTGGAGTTCATCCGTGCCGTCTTTAAAATTTTGCCATTGCATCTCCACCGTCAACCCTTTAAGTATAACTTGCCCGTCTATCCTAGCCAATTCCCATCTCATACCTTCAAAGTCTCCTTTATTTAAGTTCAGGACCTTAGTCTCTGAATTAACCGTGTCACTCTCCATCCAAATGCAGAATTACACCATATCATGGTCACTGTTGCCCAAGGGGCCTTACACAACAAGATTGCTGACTGTACTTCCTTATTACACAATGCCCAATCTAAGATGGCCTGCCCTCTAGTTGGTTCCTCTACATATTGGTTTAAAAAACCATCCCATATATATTTCAGGAAATCCTCCTCCTCGGTGCTGTTACCAATTTGGTTGGCCCAATCTTGACTTTGGTTGACTTTCAGAAAGCATTTGATAAGGTCCCACATAGGAGATTAGTGGGCAAAATTAGGCCACATGGTATTGGGGGTAAAGTGTTGACATGGATAGAAAATTGGTTGGCAGACAGGAAACAGAAGAGTAGGGATTAACGGGCCCCTTTCAGAATGGCAGGCAGTGACTAGTGGGGCATCGCAAGGCTCGGTGCTGGGACCGCAGCTATTTACAGTATGTATCAATGATTTGGATGAAGGGATTCAAAGTAACATTAGCAAATTTGCAGATGACACAAAGCTGGTTGGCAGTGTGAACTGTGAGGAGGATGATTCTATGAGAATGCAGGGTGACTTGGACAGATTGGGGGAGTGGGCAGATGCATGGCAGATAGAGTTTAATGTGGATAAATATGAGGTTATCCACTTTGGTAGCAAAAACAGGAAGACAGATTACTATCTAAATGGCCTCGTTGGGAAAAGGGGAAGTACAACGGGATCTGGGGGTCCTTGTTCATCAGTCTATGAAAGTAAGCATGCAGGTACAGCAGGCAGTGAAGAAAGCGAATGGCATGTTGGCCTTTATAACAAGAGGAATCGAATAGAGCAAAGAGGTCCTTCTGCAGTTGTACAGAGCTCTAATAAGACCACACCTGGAGTATTGTGTGCAGTTTTGGTCCCCTAACTTGAGGAAGGGCATTCTTGCTATTGAGGGAGTGCAGTGTAGGTTTACAAAGTTAATTCCCGGGATGGCGCGACTGTCATATGCTAAGAGAATGGAGCGGCTGGGCTTGTACACTCTGGAGTTTAGAATGATGAGAGGAGATCTCATTGAAACATATAAGACTGTTAAGGGTTTGGACAAGTTAGAGGCAGGAAACATGTTCCCGATGTTGGGGGAGTTCAGAACCAGGGGCCACAGTTTAAGAATAAGGGGTAAGCCATTTAAAACGGAGACGAGGAAACATTTTTTCTCACAGAGAGTGGTGAGTCTGTGGAATTCTCTACCTCTGAGGGCGGTGGAGGCAGGTACTCTGGATACTTTCAAGAGAGAGCTAGATAGGGCTCTTAAAAAATAGCAGAGTCAGGCGATATGGGGAGAAGGCGGGAACGGGGTACTGAGTTGGATGATCAGCCATGATCACATTGAATGGTGGTGCTGATTCGAAGGACCAAATGGCCTACTCCTGCACCTATTGTCTATTGACCCCCACCCCCCCCCCCCCCCACCCCCCCCCCCCCCCCCCCCCCCCCCCCCCCACCCCCCCCCCCCCCCCCCCCCCCCCCCCCCCCCCCCCCCCCCCCCCCCCCCCCCCCCCCCCCTATTCCCCCGATCTCTGCCTACTGATGAGCAAATTTTACATGGTGATCTCTGACCATTGATGGTATACCAAGACAAAAGTAAAGTGCTGGAGTAACTCAGTGTGTCAGGAAGACATGGAAAGTTTTGTCTTCTACCAACATCATCTAGTCCAGGCAACATTCTGGTAATCCTCTCCTGCACCCTCTCCTCATCTCGCCTGTTCTTGCACTAAATGTTGTATCCTTTATCCTCTTTGTATACACTGTGGATGGCCTGATTGTCCTCTTGGATAGTCTTTTCTTTGTTTGGAAAGCACGCGACAAAAAGCTTTTCACTGAACCTCAGTACACGTAACAATAATAAACTAAACTAAACCTCTTCTCCACCCTCTCTAAAGCCGCTGAATCTTTCCTGTAATATGGCAACCATAACTGCATGTATTACTCCAAATGCAGCCGTACCAAAGTCCTATAAAGCTGCATCATGATGTCCTGACTCAGTATCCTGACTGATGAAGGCAACCATACCATGTGCCTTCTTTACCACTCAAGAGTCAAGAATGTTTTATTGTCATATATCCCGGACGGGACAATGAAATTGTTACTTGCTGCAGCACAACACAATATGTAAACATTGTACATAACGGGGGGAACAAAAGAAAAAGTTTAATAAATAACAAATATAGTGCAAATAGCAAATATTTTGCAGTTCAGAGCTCAGAGTTTATTTGTTGTGTTTAATAGCCTGTTGGCTGTGGGGAAGTAGCTGTTCCTGAACCTGGACGTTATAGTCTTCAAGCTCCTGTACCTTCTTCCTGATGGCAGGAGTGAAATAAGTGTGTGGCCAGGGTGGTGTGGGTCCTTGACGATTTTGGCGGCCATTTTGAGGCAGCGACTGCGATAGATCTATCTACTTGTTTTGCCACTTTTAGGCTTGGGCCTCAAGATCCCTCTGTACATCGATGCTGTTAAGGATCTGGTCATTAATTGTATACATATCGTCCGTGGATTGTTACCTTGTCGTGGTGGAGAAGCTTGTGTGGACCTGAGATCCTGAGAGCGATGCCGTCTGGAGCGATGCTCCTGGTAGGGCCACCCATGGCGGTAAGGTCGAGGGGGAGGTCTCTGACAAAGAGCCAATCCAACCAAGACCTCAACGGTGGAACAGGCGGAGGACGATGGTGACCTTAGTGGAGCTAACGTCACAACGGCTGGGAAGGCGGATGAAGGCTGCGGCAGAAAAGGGTCTCCGGTCGTCTTGGACTCCATGCCACTGGATCCTGACCCAGATCTGTCAAGGACCGTGGGGTGGCTGTCTGTGCACCAGTCTCCCCACGTTAAACAAAGTCACGCACAGGCGCCCTCCATGAGAGGACAGTCGCACTCGTTTTCAGTGACTGCCGATGATGACTTTCCCCTTATATTTGAACTCCGAAAGTGCAACATCTCACATTTGTTTGTATAGACAATACACAATAGGTGCTGACTTGACTTATCTTAGTGTTTAAGAAAGAACTGCAGATGCCTGAAAAATCGAAGGTAGACAAAAATGCTGGAGAAACTCAGTGGGTGCAGCAGCATCGACGGAGCGAAGGAAATGTCTACCTGTTTATGTCCAAATCATTTATTTATATCAGAAAGATCAGTGGTCCCAGCACAGATCCCTGCGGAACTAAACCAGTCACTGCCCTCCAGCCTGAATAACCCCCTTCCATCATATCCCTCTGTGTTCCATCAGGATCTCACCAGCGACTAATTTACTGTTGTGTTGTGTCTTTTTATTTATTTTTCTAAATGTAAATACTGGTTCTGTTCTATTCTGTTCTGTAGGTTTTGCACAATCCGCAGGCATTGCCACTTTCATTTCACTGCACATCTTGTATGTGTATGTGACAAATAAACTTGACTTGACTTGTAAGCGGGGTGGAAGATTGCAACCTTCACGTGGTCCGCCCTGTTTCGACCAATGCAATCAACCCGGCATGCACAATCAAATAAGATCAAATAGAACAAGTTGTCCTCCAACTTTAGGCTGTGCACGTCATACGCAAGACGAAGAAGACTTGTAAACCAGGTCTGAATCCAAATGACCAAGTCAGCATTGGCCCTGTGTAACTTAATCTTCTGGATCTCCCTTAAGGAGTAAGTCATTTAGAACAGAGACGAGGAAACGCTTTTTCTCACAGAGAGTGGTGAGTCTGTGGAATTCTCTGCCTCAGAGGGTGGTGGAGGCAAGTTCTCTGGATGCTTTCAAGAGAGAGCTAGATAGGGCTCTTAAAGATAACGGAGTCAGGGGATATGGGGAGAAGGCAGGAATGGGGTACTGATTGGGGATGATCAACTATGATCACATTGAATGGTGGTGTTGGCTTGAAGGGCCAAATGGCCTGCTCCTGAACCTATTGTCTATTAATCACTCTCCATGCATCCATCTTTCATAACCCCCCGTCACATAACAAACGTCACCTATCCATGTTCTCCACAGATGCTGCCTGACCCACTGAGTTACTCCAGCACTCTGTGAAACGTCACCTATCCATGTTCTCCACAGATGCTGCCTGACCCGCTGAGTTACTCCAGCACTCTGTGAAACGTCACCTATCCATGTTCTCCACAGATGCTGCCTGACCCGCTGAGTTACTCCAGTACTCTGTGTTTAGTCCTGTTGTAAAGTTAGGTCGCAGTGACCTCTCTTTGTCACTGAACGCCATTACAGTGCGCCTGCTGGAATTTGGATGACCAGAAAATTATGATGATCAACTTTTACACTGGAAATCTTGGGGCAGTAAAACACGTGTCAAGAACAAAGATTGAAAATGGAGAGGCTTTTAAAATTTTTTATTTTTATTTCTTTATTTTTAAAAAAAACTGAAATGGCGGCGGCGCGGGCACATCGCGACGCCCTGTGTCTCCCAAAAATGGGAAAAATAGTGAGATTCCCCTTGTATGCTATGTCGCTCTTCCAGAGAGATGCTAAATGCATTTCGTTGTCTCTGTACTGTACACTGACAATGACAATTAAAGTTGAATCTGAATCTGAATCTGAGAAACATAAAAACATAGAAAATAGTTGCAGGAGTAGGCCATTCGGCCCTTCGAGCCAGCACCGCCATTCAATATGATCATCCAGAATGAATGAATGAATAAGTTTATTGGCCAAGTATTCACATACAAGGAATTTGCCTTGGTGCTCCGCGTGCAAGTGACAACATGACATACAGTGACAGTTAGGAATGACACATAAAATGTACAACATTAATAATAAAACATTATCGATTAAACATGTGAATTAATTAAAATACCAGAGCAAAAGGAGGCTACAGATTTTTGGTAATTGAGTAGATGCAGAATCAGTACCCCATTCCTGCTTGCTCCCCATACCTCTGGATTCCGTTAGCCCCAAGAGCCACATCCAACTCTGTCGTGAATACTGGCAATGTATGCGATGAAAAGTTGGCATTTTGATTTCTTTTTTCTCTCTGGTTCGCCTAACTTGTTATTCTGTAAGTTGGTTGGTGTTCTACTTTTAATGTCATCTTGTTTGTCATTTTTTGTTCAACAGGGCCTCACTGTTTTATTGTGCCAATTCGAGACCAAGAAGGCAATATGTATCCGGGGGTGACAGTTATTGATATGATGCACAAAGAAGGTGAGTTTGCTCAAGGTTTTAAGACAGGAGGTCACAGCTAAACAGTTAGGTTAGGTAAGGGGGCGGTACAGAGAGACCTGGGCATCCTTGTACACCGGTCACTGAAAGTTGGCGTGCAGGTACAGCAGGCAGTGAAGAAAGCTAATGGAATGTTGGCCTTCATAACAAGAGGATTTCAGTATAGGAGTAAAGAGGTTCTTCTGCAGTTGTGTAGGGCTCTGGTAAGACCACATCTGGAGTATTGTGTACAGTTTGGTCTCCTAATTTGAGGAAGGACATCCTTGTGAATGAGGCAGTAGGTTCACAAGATTGATCCCTGGGATGGCGGGATTGTCATATGAGGAAAGATTGAAAAGACTAGGCTTGTATTCACTGGAGTTTAGAAGGATGAGGGGAGGCATCTTATAGAAACATATAAAATTATAAAAGGACTGGACAAGCTAGATGCAGGAAAAATGTTCCCAATGTTGGGCGAGTCCAGGACCAGGGGCCACAGTTTAGAATAAAGGGGAGGCCATTTAAGACTGAGGTGAGAAAAAACTTTTTCACCCAGAGAGTTGTGAATTTGTGGAATTCCCTGCCACAGAGGGCAGTGGAGGCCAAGTCACTGGATGGATTTAAGAGAGAGTTAGATAGAGCTCTAGGGGCTAGTGGAGCCAAGGGATATGGGGAGAAGGCAGGCACGGGTTATTGATTGGGGCCAATGAATGGCGGTGCTGGCTCGAAGGGCCGAATGGCCGCCTCCTGCACCTATTTTCAATGGCGCATCATTTTCTGTTGGAATGAACGGCACCCGTTCCGTAAACAAATAAATAGTCGGCCCGGCGGCACAGCTGGTAGAGCCACTGCCTCCCTGCGCCAGTAACCCGGGTTCGATTCTGACATCGGCTGCTGCCTTTGGAGTTTGCGCATTCTCCCCGTGCAAAACAGAGCGGCAAGGTTCTTCTTCTTCTTGCGAATGAAACATAAACCAAAAGAATAGTAATATCTCAAGCCGGGTGTTGAGCAGCCAGGTTGTTGTCTCGTATCTAACACCAACACGTGGCACAGCTCAGTCTCCAGCGCGATAAAGGACCGTCAACTTCATCCGCCACTACTCGTCACAGGTTCATCAGACTGACAACATTCCACAAGCTCAAGAATACCACTATTGATCTATAACAAGAGGAGTTGAGTATAGCAGCAAAGAGGACCTTCTGCAGTGGTACAGAGCCCTAGTGAGACCACACCTGGCGTATTGTGTGCAGTTTTGGTCCCCTAATTTGAGTAAGGACATTCTTGCTATTGAGGAAGTGCAGCGTAGGTTTACAAAGTTAATTCCCGGGATGGCGCGACTGTCATATGCTGAGAGAATTAAGTTGCAAGAATACTTTTATTTTCCCAATCTATTCTCTCCTCCCAGGTCTGAATGGAGTTGATAATGGAATTCTCGTCTTTAATAACATTCGAATTCCAAAAGAGAATCTCCTGGACAGGTTTGTATATCCTTTATCTTTGTCTGAATAAATATTATCTAGTAACAATACTGAGCAGTAGCATTAGAAAATCCTCTCATACCAATAGGACTTCACTCAAACAGCATTGCTGAGGTTGCTTGCATAACTATGCTGGGATGGAGAGGAAGGTGGCTCTCAGATTAGAAACTCATCTGCCCATGACAGCAAGAAATTGCAGAGAGTTGTGGATGTAGCCCAGTCCATCACACACACCACACTCCCCACCATTGTAGATGTAGCCCAGTCCATCACACACACCACACTCCCCACCATTGTAGATGTAGCCCAGTCCATCACACACATCACACTCCCCACCATTGTAGATGTAGCCCAGTCCCATCACACACACCACACTCCCCACCATTGTAGATGTAGCCCAGTCCATCACACACACCACACTCCCCACCATTGTAGATGTAGCCCAGCACCAGTAGCCCAGTCCCACACACACCACACTCCCCACCATTGTAGATGTAGCCCAGTCCATCACACACACCACACTCCCCACCATTGTAGATGTAGCCCCGTCCCCCACACACACCACACTCCCCACCATTGTAGATGTAGCCCAGTCCATCACACACACCACACTCCCCACCATTGTAGATGTAGCCCAGTCCATCACACACACCACACTCCCCACCATTGTAGATGTAGCCCAGTCCATCACACACACCACACTCCCCACCATTGTAGATGTAGCCCAGTCCATCACACACACCACGCTCCCCACCATCGACTCCATCTACACTTCACACTGCCTCAGGAAAGCAGCTGACATAATCGAGAACCTCTCATACCCTGGTCGTTCCCTCCTTTCTCTTCTCCCGTCTGACAGGAAATTCAGAAGCTTAAGTGCGTCCAACAATTAAGAAAAGCTTCTTCCCCTCTGTTAACAGACTATTGAATAATCTCCCAATAAACTAAGGTATGTAGTATCAATCTTCCAGTCTACCGTATTGCGGCTCTAGCACTTTTTTGTTACTCTGCACTTTCCTGGTAGCTGTAAGACTATATTCTGCTCTGTTTCCTTTCTCTTTTTGCACTAGTGTGTGGTTTTATTGTACTTGAGCATGGTATGATTTACTTGGATCACAAGCAAAAATAGTTTTCCACCGTATCTTGGTACACCCGACTAATAAATCAGTGGCAATATTTTCTTGATTAGTACCGGTGTCAAAGATCGTGGGAAGAAGGTAGGAGAATGGTGTTGAGAGGGAAGATAGATGAACAATGTGTAGGAAGGAACTGCAGATGCTGGGTTAAACCAAAGATAGACACAAAAAGCTGGAGTAACTCAGCAGGTCAGACAGCATCTCAGGAGAAAAGAAATGGGTGACGTTTTGGGTCGAGACATAGAAACATAGAAATTAGGTGCAGGAGTAGGCCATTCAGCCCTTCGAGCCTGCACCACCATTCAATATGATCATGGCTGATCATCCAACTCAGTATCCCATTCCTGCCTTCTCTCCATACCCCCTGATCCCTTAAGCCACAAGGGCCACATCTAACTCCCTCTTAAATATAGCCAATGAACTGGCCTCGACTACCCTCTGTGGCAGAGAGTTCCACAGCTGCAGCAAGTTAAGGGCCTGTCCCACTTGGCGACTGCCGGCGTCATATCAGTGTCGCCAAAAGATTTTGAACATTTCAAAATCCAGCGGCGACAAAAAAAAAGACAATAGACAATAGGTGCAGGAGGAGGCCATTCGGCCCTTCGAGCCAGTGATCGTGGCTGATCATCCCCAATCAGTACCCCGTTCCTGCCTTCTCCCCATATCCCCTGACTCCGCTATCTTTAAGAGCCCTATCTAGCTCTCTCTTGAAAGTATCCGGAGAACCGACCTCCACCGCCCTCTCAGGCAGAGAATTCCACAGACACTTGAATGTGTGACACAGACAAATGTTGCGACACTTGAAACAACACCCGTCAATACATCGTCACCGCCGCGTAATACATCATCACGCTGCGTATTTTTCAGCCACCTCGTACGTCAGTCAATGATGCCGGCAATCTCTGGAAAAAATGGCCAAGTGGGACAGGCCCTTAAGAATATCATTGTTCTGTTACCGGTACATATGACAATTAAACACTCTTGACTTGACTCTTGACTAGACTCTTGACGACCAAAGCTTCAACCGCCAACCTATTAAAACGTACAACTGTAATGTAACCCAGC
This sequence comes from Leucoraja erinaceus, assembly GCF_028641065.1. Classification (NCBI taxonomy): domain Eukaryota; kingdom Metazoa; phylum Chordata; class Chondrichthyes; order Rajiformes; family Rajidae; genus Leucoraja; species Leucoraja erinaceus. Next base: position 24,771 of record NW_026576586.1, read on the forward strand.
GCTGCTTCAATTATTTCAGTGTCATTCACCCTTGAGTCTTTATCACAAAATATCATTCACCCTCGAATAATGTTCTTGTGATTTTTTGGTAATTTGCGTCTTATTCTTCCTCGTGTATAAATATCTGCATAAATTAAGTAATTCACCCTTCATTCACCTTCTCTAGTATCATTCACCCCAAAATAATTTCATTCACATTCGGGTGAACCATTCACCAGTTTAAGAAGCACTGACCTAACCTACCAACCTGCACGTCTTTGTGATGCAAGAGGAAACCGGAGCATCCGAGTGAAACCTGTGAGGTCATATGAAGAGCGTGCAAACTCCACTTGGACAGCAGCAGAATTAATAGCCACAGAAGGCTATGGAGGCCAAGTCAATGGATATTTTTAAGGCCGAGATTGATAGATTCTCGATTAGTACGGGTGGCAGGGGTTATGGGTCGAAGGCAGGAAAATGGGGTTGAGAGGGAAAGATAGATTGGCCATGATTGAATTGCAGAGTAGACTTGATGGGCCGAATGACCTATTTCTGCTCTTATGACTTATGAACTGATGAACCGAGGTGATGGTTCAGCCCAGGTGCGTCCAGAAGTGTGGAAAAATGCGGACAGTGTAGAATTGTTGACTCCATGGGAAAACAGACTGGAGGCAAAACATATCAGACAAGTGCGGTCAAATCGAGCTGAGCCAATTGTGATACAGGTACAATGATAAATAGACAATAGGAGCATGAGTAGGCCATTCGGCCCTTCGTGCCAGCACTGCCATTCAATGTGATCATGGCTGATCATCCAACTCAGTATCCCATTCGTGCCTTCTCTCCATATCCCCTGACTCCGCTTTCTTTAAGAGTCCTATCTAGCTCTGTCTTGAATGTATCCAGAGAATTGGCCCCCACCACCCTTCTGAGGCAGAGAATTCCACAGACTCACAACTCTGTGTGAAAAAGGTGTTTCCTCGTCTCCGTTCTAAATGGCTTACCCCTTATTCTTAAACTGTGGCCCCTGGTTCTGGACTCCCCCAACATCGGGAACATGTTTCCTGCCTCTAGCGTGTCCAAACCCTTAATAATCTTATATGTTTCAATAAGATTCCCACTTACCCTTCTAAACCCCAGAGTATATAAGCCCAACCGCTCCAATCTCTCAGCATATGACAGTCCCGCCATCCCGGGAATTAACCTGGTGAACCTACGCTGCACTCCCTCAATAGCAAGAATGTCCTTCCTCAAATTTGGAGATGAAAACTGCACACAATACTCCAGGTGTGGTCTCACTAGGGCTCTGTACAAACTGCAGAAGGACCTCTTTGCTGCTATATTGGAATCCTTTTGTAAAAAAGGCCAACTTTTTTCACTGCCTGCTGTACCTGCATGCTTACTTTCATTGACTGATGAACAAGGACCCCCAGATCCCATTGAACTTCACCTTTTCCCAACTTGACACTGCTTGCAGCAGCAGCACAAGCACAGACAACACACAGAAATCTGAATCTGAAGATGTGGGACTTTGCAGAGTGGGACAATTAAAGGGACATTTATCAATGAAACATTCCCCACATTCCCACAATTAACTTGTTTGTTCTCCCTGGAGGGCAGGAGGTTGTATTTTACTCGGAGTTCGGGGATTAAACAGCAGAGAGCAGGGTTTAGATTAGAGATACCACATGGAAACAGGCCCTTCGGCCCACTGAGCCCATGCCGACCATCGATCACCCTTCAGGCCAGTTCTATTCTATCCCACCATTGCATTCAATCCCTACTCCTTTGGAGCAGTTTACAGTGGTCACTAGACCCATAAACTCCGGCCTTGAGATGTGGGAGGAAACCGACGCTGTCACAGGGAGAACGTGCAAACTCCACACAGACAGCACATAAGGAGATGTTATTGAAACATATAAGATTGTTAAGGGCTTGGACACGTTAGAGGCAGGAAACATGTTCCCGATGATGGGGGAGTCCAGAACCAGGGGCCACAGTTTAAGAAAAAGGGGTAAGCCATTTAGAACGGAGACGAGGAAACACTTTTTCTTACAGAGAGTGGTCAGTCTGTTGAATTCTCTGCCTCAGAGGGCGGTGGAGGCCGGTTCTCTGGATACTTTCAAGAGAGAGCTAGATAGGGCTCTTAAAGATAACGGAGTCAGGGGATATGGGGAGAAGGCAGGAACGGGGTACTGATTGGGGATGATCAGCCATGATCACATTGAATGGCGGTGCTGGCTCGAAGGGCCGAATGGCCTACTCCTGCACCTATTGTCTATTGTCCAGAGACAGGAGCAAGCCCAGGTCTCTGGTGCTGTTAGGCAGCTCTATCAGCTGTGCCATTTTGCATAGATTCACGGTGAGAGGGAAAGAGTTTCCACAGGAAGTAATGATTTGGGAACAATAACAACATTTAAAGGACATTTGGATAGGAAATGTAGACGTAGGTGGGCCAAACGCAGGCAAATGGGATGGGCCAGCATGGACACAGCTGGGCCGAAAGGCCTGTTCCCGTGCTGTAAGACTCCTGTGACAGCAGTGAGCATCAAAGTGTCCTCAGCTGCCTGTCTCAAAGTGAGTTTGAGGGTTGCCCTGACTTACAGAGAAGGGCAGACACATGTGAGGCTGTGATTGTGGTTTCCAGAGGTCACAGACAAAACCACAAGTTGTCAAACAGAACGGAAGGAGATTGGGGTCCCACTCGCCGAGGCTCCAGTTGTCTTCAACAGGTTCTGGCCCTTACATCAGATATTAGCAGACAGAAACCGAAGGGAAGCGACAATCAAGTCGAGTGTTTAATTGTCTGATGCATCGGCAACACTTACTGCAGCTTACAGGCCTGTAAACATAATCGAACATACAACCTGCAACATAGAACAGAACCGCACAGGTACAGGCTGTTTGGCCCACAATGTCCAGATCAACTCATGTCATCGGTGTACAAATGATCTGTATCCCTCCATTTCCTGCCTCAGAAGGCAGTGGGGGCCAATTCTCTGGATACTTTCAAGAGAGAGCTAGATAGGGCTCTTAAAGATAGCGGAGTCAGGGGATATGGGGAGAAGGCAGGAACGGGGTACTGATTGGGGATGATCAGCCATGATCACATTGAATGGCAGTGCTGGCTCGATGGGCCGAATGGCCTACTCCTGCACCTATTGTCTAATCTGCATATATCAAAACACACAGATAAATATATAATAAATAAAGATTCAAAAAATTAATATCACAATACTAGATTAACAACATACCCCGAAGTCTGTAGTGCTACGAAAGATAGTACACATCGTAGCTGAGTTCAGTTTAGTTTAGAGAGACAGCGCGGACACAGGCCCTTCAGCCCACCGATTCTGCACCGACCAGCGATCCCTGCACATCAACACTATTCTACACACACTAGAGACGATTTGCAATTATACCAAGCCGATTAACCTACAAACCTGTAAGTCTTTGGAGAGTTGTGCAGTTTTCAAGAGCCCGGTTAACATGCAGCAAAAGCTTTTCACTGTACTTCAGTACACTAATAGACAATAGGTGCAGGAGTAGGCCATTCGGCCCTTCGAGCCAGCACTGCCATTCAATGTGATCATGGCTGATCATCCCCAATCAGTACCCCGTTCCTGCCTTCACCCCATATCCCCTGACTTCGCTATCTTTAAGAGCCCTATCTAGCTCTCTCTTGAAAGTATCCAGAGAACCTGCCTCCACCGCCCTCTGAGGCAGAGAATTCCACAACTTTCTGTGAGAAAAAGTGTTTCCCCGTCTCCAGTCTAAATGGCTTACTACTTATTCTTAAACTGTGTGGCCCCTGGTTCTGGACTCCCCCAACATCGGCAACATGTTTCCTGCCTCTAGCGTGTCCAAACCTCTTAATAATCTTGTATGTTTCAATGATTTCATCCTCTCATCCTTCTAAACTCCAGAGTGTACAAGCCTAGCCGCTCCATTCTCTGAGCATATGACAGTGCGTTCATCCCGGGAACTAACCTGGTGAACCTACGCGGCACACACTCAATAGCAGCCAGTTATAGTATTCAGACTATGCCACATACTGCAGCATCTCCTCCAATTTCCTCCTCCATATTCCAAAAATGTGTTTAAGAAGGAACTGCAGATGCTGGAAAATTGAAGGTTGACAAAATTCTGAAGAAACTCTGCGGGTGCAGCAGCATCTATGGAGCGAAGGAAATAGGCAACGTTTCGGGCCGAAACCCGTAAGGGTTTCGGCCCGAAACGTTGCCTATTTCCAGAAGGATTTCGGGCCCAAAACCTTCTTCTGACTGATGTGTTGCTGGACTCATTGGCACATGAATCCCTTGAATCATGGCGAACGGCTACAGATTTTAGAGTTCTCCACGGGGAGAACGTGAAAGCTCCACAAGGGCAGCAGCCGAGGTCAGGATGGAACCGGTGATTCTAATGCTGGAGATAGCAGTTCTCCTAGTACGCCACTGTGCCACCCTTCACCCTTCAATCTTGACACTGATGTTTAGTGACACTGACAGGAGATGTTGGGGAAGTCTTACTCAAATACTGAGGATATCTTTTCTGAATTGTCCCTGCAGATTTGGTTCAGTATCAGAGGACGGAGTGTACCAGTCGGCCATTAAAGACAGAGGTGCTCGGTTTAATGCGATGTTAGCAGCCCTGACGCCGTCGAGGATTGCTCTGATATTTCAGGCGCTGGGAGCCATGAAGGTTAGTGCCTTCCCTGTCAAGGGCAGCGCTTGGGACGACAGGTAGAACAACACAGAGGTGTAGAGACCACATCAATGGTGCGCTGACATCACAGCAAATCAGTAATATTAGGTAATCAGATGCCAAAACCAAAGTTCATGGTACGACCAAAATAAAGTCCATAGAAGATCACAGTTGCTGAGTCGAGTGTTGTGCAGTGTTCTAGAGCCCGATGGTTGCTGGGAAGAAGCTGTTCTTGAACCTGGAGGTCACGGTTTTCAGGCTCCTGTACCTTCTTCCTGATGGTAGCAGCGAGATGAGAGCGTGGCCAGGGTGGTGTGGGTCTCTGATGATGCTGGCTGCCTTTTTGAGGCAGCGCCTCCTGTAGATCCCTTCGATGGTGGGGAGGTCAGTACTGTGATACTTACCTGTGATGGACCTTCGATGGTGGGGAGGTCAGTACTGTGATGGACCGGGCAGTGCCCAGCACAGTAAGACATTTCTCGTATTGTTCAAGATTCAAGAGAGTTTATTGTCATGTGTCCCTGATAGGACAATGAAATTCTTGCTTTGCTTCAGCACAACACAATATTGCAGGCACAAACAAATACAGAACAGATCAGTGTGTCCATATACCATTGAATATATATATATATATATATATATATATATATTAAACTATATATATATATTAGTTTAATAGTCTGCTGGCTGTGGGGAAGTTGCTATTCCTGAACCTGGATGTTGCAGTCTTCAGGCTCCTGTACCTTTTAACTGAAGGCAGCGGAGAGATGAGTGTGTGGCTAGGATGGTTTGGGTCCTTGATGATACTGCCAGCCTTTTTGAGCCGGCGACTGCGATAGATCCCCTTGATAGAAGGGAGGTCAGAGCCGATGATGGACTGGGCAGTGTTTACTACTTTTTGCAGTATTTCCCACTCCTAGGCGCTCAAGTTGCCGAACCAAGCCACGATGCAACCGGTCAGCATGCTCCCGTGTTGTCCGGGATGGTGGATCTGTAGATTTGGTCCATTGACTCGCATGGAAGTGCAGATGCTGGAATCTTGAATAAAACATCTCAAGTGCTGGAGGACTCAACGGGTCAGGCAGCATTTGTGGGGGGAATGGACAGACCACGTTTTGTGTCGGGACTGACGGAGTAGGGGGAAGAAAACTTAAAAAAGAGGTGGGGGCTTGACAAAGCCAGGCAGACGAGGGAGATGATTAGCAGATGGGTGGTATAAATGACAAAGGCTCGAGGAAACAAAAGGATGTCAGATAATGAGACGAGAAGGAGGAGTGAAATGTGAAGCCAGAGGGCGGGATGTGGGTGGAATGGGAAAGAGGGGGAATAAAAGAGGAAAGTGGTCCATTGAGTCTGTGGCATCTTCAAACAGAGCGACCCCATCAGTTCCCCTCGCACTCCTTGTAGTCCACTCATTTAATCTCTTTTAAAAAAAACCTCTAAATAGACTTTATTTGTAATAAATATGTACAATACATGAACCATGCAAAAAAAAAAATAATAATCCGTCATTTCCGGAGGCTATACAAACATTCAAAGGTAGATAAAATTGCTGGAGAAACTCAGCGGGTCAGGCAGTATCTATGGAGCGAAGGAAATGGGTGACGTTTCAGGTCAAGACCCTTTTTCAGACTGAAGAAGGGTCTCGACCCGAAACGTCGCCTATTTCCTTCGCTCCATAGATGCTGCTGCACCCACTTCTCCAGTTTCTCCAGCAATTTTATCAACATACAAACCTGTATTTCTTTGGAATGTGGGATGAAACCGGAGCTCACTGAGAAAATGTCACGGGGAGAAGGTACAAACTCGGTACAGACTGCACCCATAGTCAGGACTAAACCTGGGACTCTGGTGCAGTGAGGCAGCAACTCTACCACTGCGCCACTGTGACGTCCCTTGCCGGGAGTGTTGACGGAATTATTTAAACTCTCCCTACTCCATTCTGAGCGACCCACCTACGTATCAACCCGATGCTGAGGAAATGCAAGATCTCGTGTCTTAATGACTACCATCCAGTGATCTGGACATTCACCATCATGAAGGTGGGCGCTGGTTATTGAACGCATTAAATCCAGTCCACCCAGTGGCCTCGAGCCACTGCAGTTCACCTACAGTCACTACAGGTCCACGGGTGATTTCATCTCCCTAGCGTTGCACTCATCCCTGGAACACCTGGAAAATAGAGACACCTAACTCATACACTACTGCTTTTAAGAAGGAGCTGCAGATGCTGGAAAACCGAAAGTATGTCCCCTACACCTCTCACCAACTTCTGAAGATACCCCATGGAAAACATCTAGTCGGGATGCATCACAGCCTGGTTTGAGAACAGCTCCATCCAAGACCGCACAAAATTGTAGAGAATAGTGGACGCAGCCCACTCCATCACACAAACTAACGTCACTTCCATTGACTCCATCTACACTTCACGCTGCCTCGGCAAGGCCAGCAGCATCATCAAGGGCCAATCTCATCCCCGGGCACTCCCTCTTCTCCCCTCTCCCATCTGGCAAGAGGTACAGACGCTTGAAAGCGTACACCTCCAGATTCAGGGACAGCTTCTTCCCTGTTATCTGGCAACTGAACGGTTCTCTCAACAGGTATTGTGGCCCTGACCTCCCGTTTACCTCATTGGAGATCTTTAACTATATTGGACTTTATTGGATTGCAAGCAAGCAAGTTTATTCATACAGCTCATTTCAGTATCAAGGCAATTTTAAGTGCTTCACACAAAGCATTAAAAAGCAATCACAAGCAATTATAAAACAGTCATCAAAAACAATATAGAATAAAAACAAGCTAAAATAGAATAAGACAAGAGTAAAATACAAGAATAAAATGTGTTAGAAATGAATAATTATATAGTGTAATCAATGCTATATCTTGCAATGCTGATCATCCCCAATCAGTGGGCCTTCTCTCCATATCCCCTGACTCCGCTATCTTTAAGAGCCCTATCTAGCTCTCTCTTGAAAGTATCCAGAGAACCGGCCTCCACCGTCCTCTGAGGCAGAGAACAGCCCATCCATCATGAATAGCCTTTATTTTGACTAGATACACAAACAAACGCTTGTCACTGTACCTTGGTACACATGTCAGTAATAAACTGAACTACACCTAACTCGGCATCATTGGCCAGAGAATAATAGGAGTGTGAAGATAGACAAAAGAGCTGGAGAAACTCAGCAAGTGAGGCAGCATCTATGGAGTGAAGGAAATGGGCAATGTTTTGGGCCGAAACCCTTCTTCAGACTGATGGGGGGGGGGGGGGGGGGGGGGGGGGAAAGATAGGAGAAAGGAAGAGAAGGAGCCAGAGGGCTGAGGGAGAGCTGAGGACGAGACAGCACGGGCTACCGGAAATTGGAGAAGTCAATGTTTATGCCGCTAGGGTGTAAACTGCCCAAGCGAAATATAAGGTGCTGCTGCTCCAATTTCCGGTGTTGCTCACTCTGGCCCTGGAGGAGGCCCAGGACAGAGAGGTCGGATTCAGAATGGGAGTGGGAGTTGAAGTGCTGAGCCACAGGGAGATCAGGTTGGTTATTGTGAACCGAGCGGAGGTGTTGGGCGAAGCGATCGCCAAGCCTACACTTGGTCTCACCGATGTAGAGCAGCTGACATCTAGAGCAGCGGATGCAATAGATGAGGTTGGAGGAGATACAGGTGAACCTCTGTCGCACCTGGAACGACTGCTTTGGTCCTTGAATGGAGTCGAGGGGGGAGGTAAAGCGACAAGTGTAGCATTTCTTGCATTTGTAAGGGAAAGTGCCCGGGGAGGGGGTGGTGCGGGATGGAAGGGAAGAATTGACCAGGAAGTTATGGAGGGAGCGGTCTTTGCAGAAAACAGACAGGGAGTAGATGAGAAGATGTGGCCAGTGGTGGGATCACATGTGAAGTTCAGTCCCAGAGGTATTTATTTGTGGGGAAACTCCAGACACATTTGAGGAGCAGTTGGGGAGGAGTAGTCACAAAAGATGAAATGTTTCCCTTGAGAAAGTTAGGAGAGATGATGTTACAGAGGCCTGTGTGAGGCTTTGCTCAATAGGCCCGGACACTCTATTCCAACACTGTCCAGCTTTGGAATAATGTCTCCAGTATTTCCTTTTGTTATGATATCAATGATTTTAAAAATGAGGGTGGGTCACATAACATGTCCTAGATTGATTTGATTAACTTGCCTCAGAGTAGATTATGTCTATGTGCGATAGTTTATCAAAATATTAGCATGGGGTTCATGTCCATTTCAGGCAATGGAAATAAAATTACAGTTTACAATTTAATTTATTGTCTCGTGTACCGAGGTACAGTGAAAAGCTTTTGTTGCGTGCTATCCAGTCTGCGGAAAGACAATACATGATTACAATCCACAGCGTACAGATACATGATAGGGGAGTAACATTTAGTGCAAGTCAAGCCAGCAAAGTACAATATGATAGAACTTATTTATCCTAGGAGGGAAATTAATTTACCAACAGCCATAAAAAACACATTAAACAAAATCTGATCAAGGATAGTCCGAGGGTCACCAGAGAGGTAGATAGTAGTTCAGCACTGCTCTCTGGTTGTGGTAGGATGATTCAGTTGCCTGATAACAGCTGGGAAGAAACTGTCCCTGGATCTGGAGGTGTGCCAGAAAGCTGTCCCTTTGCACTAAAGTAATAGTCAAAGTGCCGTACAGCACGGAAACAGGCCGTTCGGCCCACCTTGTCAATGCTGATCAAGTCGACATACTGGGCTATCCCATTTGCCTGCATTTGTCCCATATCCCACTCGGCCCTTCCTATCCGTATATCTGCGAAATGTTAACTCTGTGCCTGACCTGAATTGGTTCAGTTTGTATGATACTCTAGAATCACCAAGGCACAGGAGCCGATCAGCAACAGTTATCATCTTAACTCATCCTTTACAAGGATGTTGCCAGGACTTGAGAGCCAGTTGAGGCAGGTACAATAACAATATTTAAGAAGGAACTGCAGATGCTGGAAAAATCGAAGGTAGATAAAAACGCTGGAGAAACTCAGCGGGTGAGGAAGCATCTATGGAGTGAAGGAACAGGTGACGTTTCGGGTCGAGACCCTTCCTCAGTCTGATGTGGAGGTTCTTGACCCGAAACGTCACCTATTCCTTCGCTCCATAGATGCTGCCTCACCCGCTGAGTTTCTCCAGCGTTTTTATCTATAACAATATTTAAGACAGGTACATGGATAGGAAAACATTTAGCTGGCGATGGTGAGCAAATGTGTCTTGCTTAGATGGGACATCTTGGTTGGCATTGACCAGTTGGGCTGAAGGTACTGCTTCCAATTTGTACGATTCGCGTAGGTTTACAAGGTTAATTCCTGGGAATGCGGGACTGTCATATGCTGAGAGAATGGAGCAGCTGGGCTTGTACACTCTGGAGTTTAGAAGGATGAGAGGGGATCTCATTGAAACATATAAGATTGTTAAGGGTTTGGACACACTAGAGGCAGGAAATATGTTCCCGATGTTGGGGGAGTACAGAACCAGGGGCCACAATTTAAGAATAAGGGGTAAGCCATTTAGAACAGAGACGAGGACACACTTTTTCTCATAGAGAGTGGTAAATCTGTGGAATTCTCTGCCTCAGAGGGCAGTGGAGGCCGGTTCTCTGGATGTTTTCAAGAGAGAGCTAGATAGGGATCGTAAAGATAGCGGAGTCAGGGGATATGGGGAGAAGGCAGGAACGGGGTACTGATTGTGGATGATCAGCCATGATCACATTGAATGGCGGTGCTGGCTCGAAGGGCCAAATGGCCTCCTCCTGCACCTATTGTCTATTGTCTATTGTCCATAGACTCGAGCAGTGTTATTTCATCTGGACTACACTTCTTCCCACCCTGCTTCCTGTAAGGACTCCATCCCCTACTCCCAATTCCTCCGTCTACGCCGCATCTGCTCCACGGATGAGGCGTTCCACACCAGGACATCTGAAATGTCCTCACTATTCAGGGAACGGGGGTTCCCCTCCTCCACCATAAATGAGGCTTGCACCAGGGTCTCTTCCATACCCCGCAACACTGCTCTCTCTCCCCATCCCCGCACTCGCAACAAGGGCCGAGTCCCCCTAGTCCTCACCTTTCACCCCACCAGCCGTCACATACAAAAAGTAATCCTCCGTCAGTTTCGCCACCTCCAACGTGACCCCACAACTCGCCACATCTTCCCATCTCCCCCCATATCTGCCTTCCGCAAAGACCGCTCCCTCCATAACTCCCTTGTCAATTCTTCCCTTCCCTCTCGGTCCACCCCCTCCCCGGGTACTTTCCCTTGCAACCGCAAGAGATGCAACACTTGTCCCTTTACCTCCCCCCTGGACTCCGTTCAAGGACCCAAGCAATCGTTCCAGGTGCGACAGAGGTTTACCTGCATCTCTTCCAACCTCATCTATTGCGTCCGCTGCTCTAGATGTCAGCAGATCTATATCGGTGAGACCAAGCGGAGGTTGGGCGATCGTTTCGCCGATCACCTCCGCTCGGTCCGCAATAACCAAGCTGACCTCCCGGTGGCTCAGCACTTCAACTCCCCCTCCCACTCCGCCTCCGACCTCTCTGTCCTGGGTCTCCTCCATGGCCACAGCGAGCAGCACCGGAAATTGGAGGAACAGCACCTCATATTCCGTTTGGGGAGTCTGCACCCCGGGGGCATGAACATCGAATTCTCCCAATTTTGTTAGTCCTTGCTGTCTCCTCCCCTTCCTTAGCCCCCCTGCTGTCTCCTCCCATCCCCCAGCCTTCTGGCTACTCCTCCTTTTCCCTTTCTTGTCCTCACCCACCCCCGCCCCCGATCAGTCTGAAGAAGGGTTTCGGCCCGAAACGGTGCCTATCTCCTTCGCTCCATAGATGCTGCTGCACCCGCTGAGTTTCTCCAGCTTTTTTGTGTAACCTTATTTTAGCTAATATTGCAGCCAGGTTGATTTGTCACAGTCAGCCACAAGGTGGCAGGACAGGGTCTGTGGATCAACTTGCTTCTCTGCAGTTCCCTTCAACATCTGTTGGGTGTTGTAATTAGTGACTGCTTTGTGGAGAAGAGTAATTTTATCTCAGCATGTCTGTATTTCCCTATTCAATAACAAGGTAATCCCTGTGTTGGGACCGTGTGTTTGCCTTTATGAAGGACAGGTTGGATTCTCATACGAAGGGTGCCTTAACATTTGACCACAACATTTGATTTAAACAGTAAATTCAAGATTCGAGAGTTTATTGTCATGAGTCCCAGATAGGACAATGAAATTCTTGCTTTGCTTCAGCACAACAGAACATAGTCGGCATGAATAAATACAGAACAGATCAGTGTGTCCATATACCATAGAATATATATATATATATATACACACATAAATAACCAGATAAAGTGCAATGGGATATTAATGTTCAGATTTTCATTTGAGTTGAGTTTAATAGCCTGATGGCTGTGGGGAAGTAGCTATTCCTGAACCTGGTTGTTGCTGTCTTCAGGCTCCTGTACCTTCTACCTGAAGGTAGCAGGGAGATGAGTGTGTGGCCAGGATGGTGTGGGTCCTTGATGATGCTGCCAGCCTTTTCGAGGCAGCAACTGATAAATCCCCTCGATGGAATTTGGTCAGAGCCGATGATGGACTGGGCAGTGTTTACTACTTTTTGTAGTCTTTTCCTCTCCAGGGCGCTCAAGTTGCCGAACCAAGCCACGATGCAACCGGTCAGCATGCTCTCTACTGTGCACCTGTAGAAGTTAGAGAGAGTCTTCCTTGACAAACCGACTCTCCGTAATCTTCTCAGGAAGTAGAGGCGCTGATGTGCTTTCTTTATAATTGCATCAGTGTGCTGAGACCAGGAGAGATCTTCAGAGATGTGCACGCCCAGGAATTTGAAGCTCTTGACCCTTTCAACCATCGACCCGTTGATATAAACGGGACTGTGGGTCCCCCTCCTACTCCTTCCAAAGTCCACAATCAGTTGCTTGGTTTTGCTGGTGTTGAGGGCCAGGTTATTGCGCTGGCACCATATGGACAGTTGCTCGATCTCTCTTCTATACTCTGACTCATCCCCATCAGTGATACGCCCCACAACAGTGGTGTCGTCAGGGAACTTGATGCTGTAGTTTGCACTATGACTGACTACGCAGTCATGAGTATATGCTGGAAGTATTGCACAGGGCAGGCTGTAGGGAAAGAAACACAGACATCACGGGGTGAAGCCTGTACGGTCGTGAGTAGTCGCCCAAAGAGTCGTACCCTGTTCTGGTCGCCGCTGGATTTTCAACACGTTGAGCATTTTAGGCCACCTGCTGTGACTATGACGGGTGCCGGCAGTCGCTGAAAAAATGGCGTAAGTGGGACACCTCCTTTAGGGGGCAACCATAAGTGATAGGAGCAGAATTAGGCCATTCGGCCCAATCAACTTCTCTTCCATTCAATTATGGCTGATCTATCTCTCCCTCCTAACCCCATTCTCCTGCCTTCTCCCCATAGTCCCTGACACCCGTACTGATCAAGAATCTATCCATCTTTGCCTTAAAAATATCCATTGACTTGGCCTCCACAGCCTTCTGTGGCAAGGAATTCCACAGATTCACCGCACTCTAAACAAAATCTTCCTCATCTCCTTCCTGAAGGAACTTCCTTTATTTTTGAGGCTATGATCTCTAGTCCTAGACTCTCCAACTAGTGGAAATAAGCTTTTCACTATTCGATAAGTCTCCATGAGGTCCCCCCTCATCCGTGTTAATCATAGAGATCAGTTGTTGCTAATGGTATCTAGTCAGTAAGAGCAGTTAGAGAGTGTGTACGTAGGGGAACAATGTGGGAATTGTGCAATGGCGAGCAGGAGGCCAAGCCTGACGCAGACTGGGCACGACTTCCTCTCCCTGAAAATAGCACCTCACCATCTTGTGTTTGAAGAAGGGCCCTGACTTGAAACGTCACCTATCCATGTTCTCCACAGATGCTGCCTGACCCGCTGAGTTACTCCAGCACTCTGTGAAACGTCACCTATCCACGTTCTCCACAGATGCTGCCTGACCCGCTGAGTTACTCCAGCACTCTGTGAAACGTCGCCTATCCATGTTCTCCACAGATGCTGCCTGACCCGCTGAGTTACTCCAGCACTCTGTGAAACGTCACCTATCCATGTTCTCCACAGATGCTGCCTGACCCGCTGAGTTACTCCAGCACTCTGTGAAACGTCGCCTATCCATGTTCTCCACAGATGCTGCCTGACCCGCTGAGTTACTCCAGCACTCTGTGAAACGTCACCTAGATAGATAGATATGCCATTTATTGTCACTATACATGTACAGTGAAACTGAAAGCTGCTCGTACTCAGTGCATACATACAATTTTAGCACAAAAAACAAGAAACAGAAAAAAAAAAAAACAGAAGGGAGATGGGGGGGGGGGAATAGGTGCACAAATTCTGCGGCGCTACATACATATATACATATATACAGATGGAAGTCCGTGTTGGGCGGTGTAGTCAGTGCATGTGTGAATTTGAATTTATGGCAGTTATAATTCTCGGAAAGCAACTATTCCTGAGTCTGTTTGTCCTGGATTTGATGCACCTATAGCGCCTTCCAGAGGGCAGCAGGTCGAACAGTCCAAACGCAGGATGGGAGCTGTCTTTGATGATCTTCTTTGCCCTGCTAAGGCAGCGGGAGGTGTAGATGTCCATCAGGGAGGGGAGAGGGCAGCCAATGATCCTCTGCGCTGTCCTGGTTACCCTCTGAAGCCTCTCCCTGTCTGCCATGGTGCAGCTGCCATACCATGCTGTAATGCAGTATGTCAGCAGGCTCTCGATGGACGAGCGGTAGAAGGTCAGCAGCAGGTTAGAGTCCAGGTTGTGCTTCCTGAGGACCCTCAGGAAGTGCAGCCGCTGCTGAGCCTTCTTGATGACCTATCCATGTTCTCCACAGATGCTGCCTGACCCGCTGAGTTATGGTGCAGCAGCATCTATGGAGCTAAGGAAATAGGCAACGTTTCGGGCCAAAACCCTTCTGGAAATAGGCAACGTTTCGGGCCAAAACCCTTCTGGAAATAGGCAACATTTCGGGCCGAAACCCTTCTGGGTTTCGGCCCGAAACGTTGCCTATTTCCTTAGCTCCATAGATGCTGCTGTACCCGCTGAGTTACTCCAGCACTCTGTGAAACGTCACCTATCCATGTTCTCCACAGATGCTGCCTGACCCACTGCGTTACTCCAGCACTCTGTGAAACGTCACCTATCCATGTTCTTCACAGATGCTGCCTGACCCGCTGAGTTACTCCATCACTCAGTCTTTTTAAGTTTTGCTTTAATGGTTAACTTGCCTCAGAAATTGAGGGTAGATTACGTCTATGTAGAATAGTTTAACAAAATATTGGACAATAGACAATAGGTGCAGGAGCCATTTGGCCCTTCGAGCCAGCACCGCCATTTGATGCGATCATGTCTGATCATCCCCAATCAGTACCACGTTCCTCCCTTCTCCCCATATCCCCTGACTCCACTATCTTTAAGAGCCCTATCTAGCTCTCTCTTGAAAGTATCCAGAGAACCGGCCTCCACTGCCCTCTGAGGCAGAGAATTCCACAGACTCTCAACTCTCTGTGTGAAAAAGTGTTTCCTCGTCTCCGTTCTAAATGGCTTACCCCTTATTCTTAAACTGTGGCCCCTGGTTCTGGACTCCCCCAACATCGGGAACATGTTTCCTGCCTCTAGCGTGTCCAAACCCTTAATAATCTTATATGTTTCAATGAGATATCCTCTCATCCTTCTAAGACTACAAGACCTACACCAAACCCAAACCAATTAGGAGCAGACGAGGGCATTCGATCCAATTTGTGATCCCAGCTACAAAGACAGACGTGTACAGCAATTCGTTCTTCCCCCGCACAATTAAAGCATGGAATAATCTCCACCCAACTATAGTTACACAACCAGATGCAACTAAATTTAAAATAGCTCTTTCTTCCCAATAACCCTTTCTGGCTTAATCCCTCCCTTCACCACCTCCAGTTTAAATTCCAGTTGGAATATTTTGGAGGACCAAGTAACCAAGAACCAAGAACTCAGGTTGTACAAAGTAATTATTAATATTCCCAAAAAGAGTTGAGGGACTGGAGGCACTGAAGGAAGTGAAGATGTTTCATTTGATTTTCTAATTTGACTTAAATATACTTTTCAGTGGCTGGGGTGAGGGGTCACAAGAGAGGAATGTAGGAGTGCAAGAACGTATTTACCCGAATGTGGTGTTGCAGGTAGATAGGGTGGTGATAGACTTTTTGTAAGCTGCCGTTCGTCAGTCAGGGAATCTAGTATAGAAGTTGGGATGTGTAGGAATGAACAGCAGAGGCTGGTTTACACCAAAGCTCAAAACCAAAACGTCCCTCCCCCCCCCACATAAGTCTGGAGAAGGGTCTCAACTGCAACCAGGGGCCACAGTCTTAGAATAAAGGGGAGGCCATTTAAGACTGAAGTGAGAAAAAACGTTTTCACCCAGAGAGTTGTGAATTTGTGAAATTCCCTGCCACAGAGGGCAGTGGAGGCCAAGTCACTGGATGGATTTAAGAGAGGGTTAGATAGAGCTCTAGGGGCTAGTGGAATCAAGGGATATGGGGAGGAGGCAGGCACGGGTTATTGATAGGGGACGATCAGCCATGATCACATTGAATGGCGGTGCTGGCTCGAAGGGCCGAATGGCCTCCTCCTGCACCTATTGTCTATGTTTCTATTTCTTCACTCCATAGATGCTGCCCCACCCGCTGAGTTTCTCCAGCTTTTTTGTCTACCTTTGATTTTTCCAGCATCTGCAGTTCTTTCTTAACCAAAAATGCTGGAGTAATTCAGCAGGTCAGGCAACATCTCTGGAGAAAAGGAATAGGTGACGTTTCAGGTCGAGGCCCTTCTTGAGACTTAAAAAAAGTTGAGATGTTACGTTATGATTGTACAAGAAGTTGGTGAGGCCTCATTTGCCGTATTGTGTTCAGTTTTAGTCGCCCTGCAACAGGAAGAAACGTGGTTAAGGAGGAAAAGGTGGCGAGATTTACATGGACTAGAGGGCCTGAACTATAGGGAGAGGTTGAGCAGGCTAGGACTAAGAGCAGGAGGATGAGGGGTGATCTTGTAGAGGTGTATAAGATCATGAGGGGAATTGATAGGGTGAATGCGCAGCATCTTTTATGCAGACTGGGGGAATCGAGAATCAGGGAACATAGGTTTAAGATGAGAGGGGCAAGATTTCATAGGAACCTGAGGGGCAACTTTTTTCACATAGAAGGTGGTGGGTGTATGGACCGAGCTGCCAGAGGAGGTAGTTGAGGCAGGTACGAAAGCAGCATTTAAACTACACTTGGACAGGTTGATGGAAAGGAAAGCTTTAGAAGGATAGGGTGAAAGATGGGCAAGAGGGATTGGTGTAGATGGGACATCTTAGTCGGCATAGAGGAGTTGAGCCGAAGTGCCTGATTTAATGCTGTATAGAGTTGCTGCCTCACGGCCCCAGAGACCCCGGTTCGATCCTGGTTAAGGGGGGTGTCTGTACGGAGTTTGTATGTTGTCGCTGTCTCCATGTTGGTGCTCTGGTTTCCTCCCACATTCCAAACACATGCAGATTTGGGGAGCAGGCAGGAACGGGGTACTGATTGTGGATGATCAGCCATGATCACATTGAATGGTGGTGCTGGCTCGAAGGGCCGAATGGCCTACACCTTCACCTATTGTCTATTGAT
The DNA here is from genome assembly GCF_028641065.1 of Leucoraja erinaceus. Taxonomy (NCBI): domain Eukaryota; kingdom Metazoa; phylum Chordata; class Chondrichthyes; order Rajiformes; family Rajidae; genus Leucoraja; species Leucoraja erinaceus. Next base: position 42,154 of record NW_026576586.1, read on the forward strand.
TTGTAGGTTAATTGGCCCTCTGGAGATTGTCCCCAGTTTGTGGGATAGAACTAGTGTACAGGTGATCGCTACTCAATAGTCAATAGACAATAAGTGCAGGAGTAGGCCATTCGACCCTTCGAGCCAGCACCGCCATTCAATGTGATCATGGCTGATCATCCCCAATCAGTACCCCGTTCCTGCTTTCTCCCCATATCCCCTGACTCCGCTATCTTTAAGAGCCCTATCTAGCTCTCTCTTGAAAGCATCCAGAGAACCTGCCTCCACCGCCCTCTGAGGCAGAGAATTCCACAGACTCACAACTCTCTGTGTGAAAAAGTGTTTCCTCGTCTCCGTTCTAAATGGCTTACTCCTTATTATTAAATTGTGGCCCCTGGTTCTGGACTCCCCCAACATCAGGAACATGTTTCCTGCCTCTAGCGTCGGTTGTTGCCGGTGCTTTTCTTTTTGTTGGCATGGCCTCAATGGGCCGAAGGGCCTGTTTCCATGCTGTATCTCTGAACCAAACTGAACTAAGTGAGCCAGATGAGGATAAGCAGGGGAAGCCTCTGGGTGGGTGGTGCCACATCAGCAGAGTCCTGCGTAGTCTCGTATCTGGCTCGCTGCTGCTCTTGGCTCTTGTACAGACGCCACTGTAGTCTGATGTACTAACCATTTCCTAATTCGTGCATTAGCCTGTGCCCACAAAGTTCACTGTGGTTTTAATTATTTGTCTGCACCTTACATTTATTTCAGCGCTGGGATTTTTTTCTGCCTCCCTGCCAGCTTGTATTTATTCATGAGATGTGTCTGCCACTAACAATGCCCACATTTGCTGCCCAGCCTCTGAGCTGAGTTAGTCGAGAGTGTTTTAACTTGTCATAATTAACGGCAATGGAACAATGAAATTCTTAAGGGCCTGCCTCATATATGGGGTGTCCCACTGTGCGAGCTAATTCAAGAGTTCTCCCGAGTTTGTCCTGATTCGAACTTGGAGATTTACGGTAATGGCCGCTCGTAGGTACTCGGGGCTCTCGTGAACATGTTGAAAAATCTTCACGAGCTTACCGCGTTTCCCGAGTACCTGCCGTTAGCATTACAAGCCGCTAAGAGACGTCCCCGAGCTCCGACGTACCCGCTACGTACATTCTACGTGCTTATCACGCGTTTGATTTTTTTTTTTAAACTCGGGAGAGCTCTTGATTGAACTCCTACAGTGGGACAGGCCCTTTAGGTGATTTTTAGGAGACTGCAGGGGACTGTCATAGTCGTAGCAGGTTGCCGAAAAACTGGCCACTGGACCCCCCCCCCCCCCTCCCCCCCCACATAAAATTTGAAATAGAATCATTACTTTAACAACAACAAAAAATCGAAGTCAGCACCTGGTGACAACTACGACAGCACCTACGTCAGGGGAAGTCGAGCTACGCTCATTGGCGTCAATCCCACTGTCGCCAACTGTCTCCGAAAATGTTTCCAGCAGCGACCAGAAGGACCCTACCACTCTTTGAGCGACTCACGACCATACAGGGCGACCATGTGGCAACGGCCTAGTTGCCTGTAGTCACCTAAATAATCACCTAAGTGGGACAGGCCCTTTATTTGCTGCAGTTTAATGAGCCCGTGAACATATTAACACACAGATAAAGAGATAATAATCAATAATATACCAGGTAATCATAATAGTCTAAAACCGTAGTTCATAGTGCAATCAAAGTTACAGTCTGTAGAAGATCACAGTTGCTGAGGTCAGTGTTGTGCAGTGTTCAAGAGCCTGATGGTTGCTGGGAAGAAGCTGCCCCAGAATCTGGAGGTGTGCATGATGAAAACGTTGCCATCTTTTGCCTGATGGGAGAGGAGAGAAGAGGGAGTGACTGGGGTGAGGCTGCTCCGTGATTATGCTGCTGGCCTTGTCGAGGCAGCGTGAACTGTAGATGGTGTTCAGAGTTTGTTTTACATCCAAAGTGCTCCGGCCATGGCTTCATCAATGCCCTGTGTAACTCAACGGCCTGTCCCACTTGCATGCGATTACGTGCGTTTGGCGCGACCAACACCACCAAGCAGAGGTCGCTCGAAGTTCGCGCGTGACGTCATTTACGCATATAAAGGGGGGTTGCTGGCTGCTATTCCATGATCATCATTGAACAGATACAGACTGCATTGCTGCAACAACAACAGAGACTTCTGTTAGCAGCAGCTCTCACGCTTACAAATCAGCTGGGCAGGAGGCGGGCCGACTGAATTTGGGCGTCGCACGGCGTCGGGCGGTGACGTCATCACGCAACGCCACGCACTAGGCGTACGCCGTCAAGACGCTGCTTACGCCATCAAGACGCTGCGTACGCCCGTACAGGCCGCTTGCACGCGAAGATTTCGGTCACTGCAGGAATTTCGGAGCCCTGCGCAATGTCGAGACCAACCCCGCATAACTTATATTTAAGAGGGAGTTAGATGTGGCCATTGTGGCTAAGGGGATCGGGGGGGGGTATGGAGAGAAGGCAGGTACAGGATACTGAGTTGGATGATCAGCCATGATCATATTGAATGGCGGTGCAGGCTCGAAGGGCCGAATGGCCTACTCCTGCACCTAATTTCTATGTCTATGTTTCTATAATTCTATACCCCTCCACGCTTCTAAGTGGGAACGCCCCCGCGCGGCCATACGGTGCCCGTACGCCTCAAGCGACCACGAGGTTGCGTAATTTGCGAGACAAAGTCGCGTAAGTGGGACAGGCCATTTAGTTTCCCTCATTTTGTCGTGTTGAACCAGGCACAAGGTCGCCAAGATGTCTTTCACCTGGGAACGTGACAACCCCTCACCATATAGCCAATGTGATTATTTTCTACATTTCCTGCTAAATGAATACTTTAATAGTTTAACAAGTTGCAAGCCATTTGTGAGATCTGTATTCACTCTCTAGACCGCTCTAAATGCTGCCTCACCTGCTGAATTTCTCCAGCATTTTTGTCTACCCTAAATCTTTACCATCACTTTATGTGATCTTCATGTTAGAAAGAGTGCAAAAAGTTGTAAACACTGCCCAGTCCATCATCGGCTCAGATCCCCTCGATGGTGGGGAGGTCAATCGTAGTCGCTGCCACAAAAAGGCTGGCAGTATCATCAAGGACCCACACCATCCTGGCCACGCACTCATCTCCCCGCTACCTTCAGGTAGAAGGTACAGGAGCCTGAAGACTGCAACATCCAGGTTCAGGAATAGCTACTTCCCCACAGCCATCAGGCTATTAAACTCAACTCAAACAAAACTCTGATCATTAATAGCCCATTGCACTTTATCAGTTCATTTATGTGCGTGTATATATATTCATTGGTATATGGACACCCTGATCTGTTCTGTATTCATGCCTACTATGTTCTGTTGTGCTGAAGCAAAGCAAGAACTTCATTGTCCTATCTGGGACACATGATAATAAACTCTCTTGAACTTGATCTTGAACTAGTGAACATAGGTACTGATCTGAAACAAGATTTTATTTACCAGCTTTCTCTTCCCCTGACCCCTCACGGCAGCCAGTCTCAAGAGATGTTGGCTGACCCGCTGAGTTACTCTTTTAATACAACCTTCCCCCTATAGGGCCCTAGTGAGACTACACCTGGAGCATTGTGTGCAGTTTTGGTCCCCTAATTTGAGGAAGGACATTCTTGCTATTGAGGGAGTGCAGCGTAGGTTTACAATGTTGATTCCCGAGATGGCGGGACTGTCATATGCTGAGAGAATGGAGCGGCTGGGCTTGTACACTCTGGAGGTTAGGAGAATGAGAGGGGTTCTTATTGAAACATATAAGATTGTTAAAGGTTTGGACACGCGAGAGGCAGGAAACATGTTCCCGATGTTGGGGGAGTCCAGAACCAGGGGCCACAGTTTAAGAATAAGGGGTAAGCCATTTAGAATGGAGACGAGGAAACTCTTTTTCACACAGAGAATTGTGAGTCTGTGGCATTTTCTGCCTCAGAGGGCGGTGGAGGCCGGTTCTCTGGATACTTTCAAGTGAGAGCTAGATAGGGCTCTTAAAGATAGCGGAGTCAGGGGATATGGGGAGAAGGCAGGAACGGGGTACTGATTGGGGATGATCAGCCATGATCACATTGAATGGCGGTGCTGGCTCGAAGGGCCGAATGGCCTCCTCCTGCACCTATTGTCTATCGTTACGGCAGAAGGCAGCAGAATGGCTTGAGAGAGAAAGATAGATCAGCCTTGAACTCGATGGGCTGAATGGCCTAATTCTGCTCCTCTGACTTAAGGGCCTGTCCCACTTTCACAACCTAATTCACGACCTCTGCCGAGTTTGCCCTTGACTCATACTCGCAGCATGGTCGTCACGAGGTCGTAGGAGGTCGTAGGTAGGTCGTAGCAAACCGTGATGCTAGTCGTAGGTACTCGTGGCATCAAGTAGGTCGGGGCGTTTTTTTCTAGCCTGATGAGTAAAAAAATTAGGTTGTGAAAGTGGGACAGGCCCTTTATGGTCTTCTGGGCTATGACCTGGAACATTAAGACTGGTCCGTTCCCTACAGGAGACTGCCCTGTGGAATATTTCCAGCTTTTTCTGTTGAAATCAAATGTTGTGGTCAAATGTTTGGAAGCCTCTGCGTGCGAATGCATCGTGCCTTTCATAAACACCAACAAACAGCAGCAGCGAGACAGGGGTGACCTTGTTCGTGAATAGGGAAATACAGCTATGATGTCAGAAAATTACTCTTGCCCACAAAACATTTACTGATTACAACAACACTAGATCTGTGTTCAGTGAAACTTTTTCAATACATCTTGGGCAGCATAGATTTTCTGGGGTAGACACAAAATGCTGGAGAAACTCAGCGGGCGAGGCAGCATCTGTGGAGCAAATTAATTTCCAGCATCTGCAGTTCTTACCAAAGATCCTACAGCGAGCAAGATGGTCCACTCGATGAAAAAGACGTAGTACCGTCATGGGCAGATTCATGGGTAATTTTCGACCCCATTTCCGTAACCGGTTTCCGTCTCCACACCAAAGATCCCGTAGGATAATAGTACGGAGACGGAAGCCGGTTACGGAAACATCCTCGCAAAAATAAAAGTTATTTGGTAAAAATCTTCTCATTTTCAGAATTTTAATTTATTAACACAAACTGTTCCCCTGCAACGTTGATTACACTGCGGGTCGGGTCGGGTCGGGTCGGGTTACTGAAATGGATGAAAAAAAGGCCCACGTTCCGTTCCGTTCCGTATTACACATCAGCCCATTGCATTTAGCAGGAGTGGTCCATCTTGCTTGGCTATAAGATCTTTGGTTCTTACTTAAACATGGATATTCTGGGCCTTGGGATAGACACAAAATGCTGGAGTTACTCAGCGGGACAGGCAGCATCTCTGGAGAGGAGGAATGGGTGATGTTCGGGTCAGAACCCCTTCTTCAGACTGGAGTGAGGGGAGAGGGAAAGAAGAGATACAGACGGTGATGTGGAGAGATCTGGAACAAATGGATGAAAGATATGCAAAAAAAGTAACGATAATTGAGGCATGCAGAGGGAAAGTTTAAAGGGGAACTGCGGAGAAAGCTTTTATACGAGGTGGTGGGTGGCTGGAGCGTGCTGCCGTGGGTAGTGATGGAGGCACATGCAATAGTGGCATTTGGAGGCTTTTAGACAGGCCCATGCAGGCAGAGGAGATTAGTTTAACTTGGCATCATGTTCAGCACACACGTTGTTTGCCAACTGTACTGATCTACGCTTTATGGTTGACTAACTAAATGTGAGTGATGGATCGGAAAGGCTTCGAGGGACATGGGCCAAGCGCAGGTGGATGGGAAGTTGGGCTGTGGGGCCCGTTTCTGTGATGCATCACCTCTATGACTCTAGATAGAAAAGAGAACGAGAACATTTTCAAACCTCTCTGTGCATAAAATAAAGCAATAATTCATGGCGGTGCTGGCTCGAAGGGCCGAATGGCCTACTCCTGCACCTATTGTCTATTGTCTATTGTCTATTGCTATACTGGTCTTTGTGATTTAGACCCTTGGGGAGACTTACACCTGGAGTATTTTATAAATGGCCAAGAAAGAATATATTGCTGCAGATGAAAGAATATCAGAAATCTATCAATCTCTATTTGGAATACCATCAATGAATGTGAGAACAGCCTTAGACAATAGACAATAGGTGCAGGAGTAGGCCATTCGGCCCTTCGAGCCAGCACCGCCATTCAATGTGATCATGGCTGATCATCCCCAATCAGTACCCCGTTCCTGCCTTCTCCCCATATCCCCTGACTCCGCTATCTTTAAGAGCCCTATCTAGCTCTCTCTTGAAAGCATCCAGAGAACCAGCCTCCACCACCCTCTGAGGCAGAGAATTCCACAGACTCACCACTCTCTGTGTGAAAAAGTGTTTCCTCGTCTCCGTTCTAAATGGTTTACTCCTTATTCTTAAACTGTGGCCCCTGGTTCTGGACTCCCCGAACATCGGGAACATGTTTCCTGCCTCTAGCGTGTCCAAACCCTTAATAATCTTATATGTTTCAATAAGATATCCTCTCATCCTTCTATATTCCAGAGTATACAAGCCTAGAAACATAGAAAATAGGGGCAGGAGTAGGCCATTCGCCCCTTCGAGCCTGCACCGCCATTCAATATGATCATGGCTGAGTATCCTGTACCTGCCTTCTCTCCATACCCCCTGATCCCTTTAGCCACAAGGGCCACATCTACAGTAACTCCCACTTAAATATAGCCGCTCCATTCTCTCAGCCTTGCAGTTGAGTTCAGTTTATTGGCATTTGTACCGAGGTACAGTGAAAAGCTTTCAGTCAGCAGAAAGACCATACATGATTACAATCGAGCTACAGTATTTACAGCTGTAGACATTTGAGAGTGTGGAGCGGATGTGATATGTGATTGGAGATCTGCTTCTGTGGCCAGCACACATATAGTCGACGTTTCGGGCCGAAACCCTTCTTCAGACAGAAGGGTTTCTTCTGAAGAAGGGTTTCGGCCCGAAACGTTGCCTATTTCCTTCGCTCCATAGATGCTGCTGCACCCGCTGAGTTTCTCCAGATTTTTTGTGTAACCTTCGATTCTCCAGCATCTGCAGTTCCCTCTTAAACACATATAGTCGCCTGGGTTGAGCACCAAGTTAGGATACAGGTTAGAATCAAGTTTAGAATTGCAAAGTCACGAACTCCAAAGATCTATTACCCTTTGAAAGATAAATGTCTCCTCAATTCTATCCTCAATGGTCTGCACCTTAATTTGAGTGTGTGATACCCTCCACTCCCTAGTTCTGCATTCTTTTAGGGAAGGGAACCATCCTCCCACTGATCGAGCTCAGCAAGTCAGGCAGCATCTGTGGAAGGAATGGACTGAGGATATTTCGGGTCGGGATTCTTCTTCAGACCGATTGTCCAGATAAGTCTTGTTTCAGAAGGAACTGCAGATGCAGGAAAAATCGAAGGTAGACAAAAATGCTGGAGAAAGCCAGCGGGTGAGGCAGCATCTATGGAGCGAAGGAAATAGGTGATGTTTCGGGTCAAGTCAAGATTCAAGAGAGTTTATTGTCATGTGACCCAGATAGGACAATGGAAATCTTGCTTTGCTTCAGCACAACAGAATATTGTAGGCATGAATACAGAACTGTATTTAGAACTCCAGAATAGGTGACGTTTCGGGTCGAGACCCTTCTTCAGACTGACGTGGGGGTGGAGGGGGACTTCCCCCTCCCTGCATCAGTCTGAAGAAGGGTCTCGACCCGAAACGTCACCTATTCCTTCGCTTTATAGATGGTGCCTCCAGCATTGTTGTCTACCTTCCAGATAAGTCTGGTCTCAGTTTTACATTCCATTTCTCTTTGCATTTTCAGCTTGGACTGTCGATCGCCATTCGTTACAGCCACAGGTAAATGAAATAAATTGTCTTGCGAGTCTACTGACATGGGAGGCACAGTATGGGGTGGAATCAAATTGTGGTTGGTGTACTGGAGTTGAAAAGGGAAGTGCAAGCTGAGCTCTGCTGACTCACTTCTTCCAGGAGATTAGATTTAGCCGTGCCTCGTCTAACGGTCTTTGCTTTAAACTACAAGCCATAAAAATCCATGACGGGGCAAAGTGTAGGCTTGCATCTGATGGTTGTGAAAGCTCTGTGGCTAATTTCCTGGCATCCCCAGAATACCCTGACTGCAACACCGGAGCTCCCCTTTACACCCCCATCACTGTCACCACCTACACACACCAAACATCCACTTCCTCCTGGGTGGTTTGCAAGAAACGAACCTTGCAAATGTTGTGAGTTTTCTTTTGTGCATTGAGGAGATGCCTGAAACATAAGAAGATAATTTAAAAAAAAATAAAGATGAAAGGGGGGGGGGTGACATAATCACGGTTTGGATAAAGAAAGGAAGAGTTGAGTGGATGTGAAAAGGATGTTTCCACAAATGGGAGAGTCTAGAACCAGAGGGCACAGCCTCAGAATAAAAGGACGTACCTTCAAATTGGAGACGAGGAGCAATGCCTTTACCCAGAAGGTGGTGAATCTGTGTAATTCAATAGACAATAGACAATAGGTGCAGGAGTAGGCCATTCGGCCCTTCAAGCCAGCACCACCATTCAATGTGATCATGGCTGATCATCCCCAATCAGTACCCCGTTCCTGCCTTCTCCCCATATCCCCTGACACCGCTATCTTTGAGAGCCCTATCTAGCTCTCTCTTGAAAATATCCAGAGAACCGGCCTCCACCGCCCTCTGAGGCAGAGAATTCCACACTAACAACTCTCTGTGAGAAAAAGTGTTTCCTCATCTCCGTTCTAAATGGCTTACTCCTTATTCTTAAACTGTGGCCCCTGGTCTGGACTCCCCCAACATCGGGAACATGTTTCCTGCCTCTAGCGTGTGTCCAAACCCTTAAAGGGCCTGTCCCACTTTCACGACCTAATTCATGACCTCTGCTGAGCTTGCCCTTGACTCATACTCGCAGCATGATCGCCACAAGGTCATAGCAGGCTGTGATGCTAGTCGTAGGTACTCGTGGCATCAAGTTGGTCGGGGCGTTTTTCTAGCCTGATGAAAAATGTCCACGAGTAAAAAAGGTTGTGAATTAGGTCGTGAAAGTGGGACAGGCCCTTAATAATCTTATATGTTTCAATAAGACTCCCTCTCATCTTAAATTCCAGAGTATAAAAGGACATGCCTTCAAAATGGAGATGAGGAGCAATGTCTTTAACCAGAAGGTGGTAAATCTGTGGAATTCCTTGCCACAGATGACTGTGGAGGCCAAAACATTGGGTATTTTGAAGGCAGATTATGAAGAGTGTCAAAGGTAATGGGAAGAAGGCAGGAGAATGGGGTTGAGAGGGAGAGATAGATTGTCCATGATTGAATGGGCTGCATGGCCTAATTCTGCTCGTATCTCTTATACAATCAGAAAGCCTGTACAAGATATGGTTACTAAGTTTACAGATGACATGAAGATAGAAAGCATCAGAGATAGTGGTAGATGGTGATCAAAGGTCAGATGGATAAGAGGGCTGAGGCATGGCCAATGGAGTTTAATTCAGATAACCACATAACAATTACAGCACGGAAACACCCATCTCGGCCCTACAAGTCCGTGCCAAACAACCTTTTTCCCTTAGTCCCACCTGCCTGCACTCATACCATAACCCTCCATTCCCTTCTCATCCATATGCCTATCCAATTTATTTTTAAATGATACCAACGAACCTGCCGACACCACTTCCACTGGAAGCTCATTCCACACCGCTACCACTCTCTGAGTAAAGAAGTTCCCCCTCATGTTACCCCTAAACTTCTGTCCCTTAATTCTGAAGTCATGTCCTCTTGTTTGAATCTTCCCTATTCTCAAAGGGAAAAGCTTGTCCACATCAACTCTGTCTATCCCTCTCATCATTTTAAAGACCTCTATCGTCCCCCCTTAACCTTCTACGATCCAGAGAATAAAGACCTAACTTATTCAACCTTTCTCTGTAACTTAGTTGTTGAAACCCAGGCAACATTCTAGTAAATAGAATAAGTGCAGGGTGTTGCATTTTGGAAAGTTGTCCAAGGGCAGGACCTTGTCAGTGATGTGTTGTAGAGGAGAGGGACTGAAGGGTACAAGCCATAAAGTGGAAGGTAGACAGAAATGCTGGAGAAACTCAGCGGGTCAGGCAGCATCGATGCAGTGAAGGAATAGGTGACAAAGAACCATAGAAAATAGGTGCAGGAGGAGGCCATTCGGCCCTTCGAGCCAGCACCGCCAATCATTGTGATCATGGCTGATCATCCCCAATCAATAACCCGTGCCTGTCTTCTCCGCATATCCCTTGATTCCACCAGCCCCTAGAGCTCTATCTAACTCTCTCTTAAATCCATCCAGTGAATTGGCCTCCACTGCCCTCTGTGGCAGGGAATTCCACAAATTCACAACTCTCTGGGTGAAAAAGTTTTTGCTCACCTCATGTTCATACCGCTGGGGTGTAAGCTGCCCAAGCGGAATATGAGGTGCTGCTCCTCCAATTTGCGGTGGGCCTCACTCTGACCATGGAGGAGGCCCAGGACAGAAAGGTCGTATTGGGAATGAGAGGGGGAGTTGAAGCGCTGAGCCACCAGGAGATCTTTGTCTACCTTCGATTTCGTCAGCATCTGCAGTTCTCTCTTAAACATGAATCCATAAAGTGGTATAGCAGACAGACAGGGTTGTGAAGAAGGCTTTTGGCATATCGGCCTTCATCATTCAAGGCGGAGTATAGAAAATGTAATGTCCCAGTTACACAAGATGTTGGTGAGGCTGAGCGTGCAGTATTGTGTGCAGTTATTAGTCCCATTCTGTCCGAAAGATGCCATTAAACTGGAAAGAGTGCAGAGAAGAATTACGAGGATGTTGCCAGGACTCAAGGGCCTGAACTTCATGGAGAAGTTAGACAGTCTAGGCAGTCATAAGATCATGTGATAGGCCATTCTGCCCATCTGGTCTACTTCCGCCATTCAATCATGGCTGATCTATCTCTCCTCACCCCATTCTCCTGCCTTCTCCCCATAATCTCAGACACCCATACTAATCAAGAATAATTCATCTCTGCCTTAAATATATCCACTGACTTGGCCTCCACAGCCGTCTGTGGCAAAGAATACCGCAGATTCACCACCCTCTGACTAAAGAAATTCTTCCTTATCTTCATCCTAAAAGAACATCATTTAATTCTGAGGCTGTGACCTCTAGTCAGAGGTTTGCTCTGAAGACCTCTGTTGCGTTCTGCAACACGAAACGTCACCTATCCATGTTCTCCACAGATGCTGCCTGACCCGCTGAGTTTCTCCAGCACTCTGTGAAACGTCACCTATCCATGGTCTCCACAGATGCTGCCTGACCCACTGAGTTACTCCAGCACTCTGTGAAACGTCACCTATCCATGTTCTCCACAGATGCTGCCTGACCCGCTGAGTTACTCCAGCACTCTGTGAAACGTCACCTATCCATGTTCTCCACAGATGCTGCCTGACTCGCTGAGTTTCTCCAGCATTTTTAAACATTGGGTCGTTGGGTGTTTTCATACAGTATTTGTCACTTCTGTTCCTAATCTGATGGGCTAAATGTTTGCAAATACATTTAACACATTATTCCTTGGAGCGCAGGAGGCCAAGAGGTGATCTTGAAGGGGTGTATAAAATCATGAGGGGAATAGATAGTGTGTATGCATAGTCTTTTACCCATAGTGGGGAATTCAAGAACTAGAGGGCTTAGGTTCAAAGTGAGAGGGGTATAGATTAACTGGATTTTGAGGGGGAACTTTTTCACACAGAGGGTGGTGGGTGTATGGCAGGTACTATATCATCAGTTAAAAGATGCTTGGACAGGTACATGGATAGAGGGATATGGGCCAAATGCGGTAAAATGGACTGAACATAGATGGGGCATTATCATTATCATCCTTTTATTGTCATCATGCAAAGCAACAGTTGTACAGTGCAAAATGAGAAGATGTTTCTCAGGGAATACCAGAGCATCGCACATAAAAACTGAAACATTTCACGCATAAATAAAAACAATCCAGTTCCTGATAAAAACAGTACGAATAGTTTAAAAAAAGTGCAGGTAAAAAAAGCAACTTTAAAATACAAGTAAAAAAATAAAATTAAAAAATGTTGTTGGGCATGGATGATGCTGGGCCGAATGGCCAGTGTGCGTGCTAAATGACTCTATGACATGGTTGACCATAACAGCATGATCCACACATTTCCTTATCCATCTGCTGATCTACAGGGAGGTGAGAGACATCCTTATCAAGAGGATCACAAATATAGTTATGTTTAGTAACTGTCTTGTAATAATTGCTTTGTTTTACTAAGTTTAAATTGTGCCTGGGTGTGTTTTTTATTGAAATACCTCTGGACTAGCATATATTTATGTGATAGTGGTTATTTTGCTCATCTGTAAATATTCGTAGAGGTGCAGCACAGAAACAGGCCCTTCGGCCCACCTTGTCCATGCCTACCAAGTTGGCATTCTGGGCTAGTGCCATCTGCCTGCATTTGATCATACAATTACTAAAACTCTCATCTTGACCACTTCCTGTCTGCATTGTAATTACATTTTTGCCAAAACAATCCTCCATAGCACTACGATTTTTCGCCACCTTATTCACACGTCTCCTCTGCTGCAAGTCAAAACGTTTTATTCCGATCGGTGAAATAGTACAAAAGTTATGGAGGTTTTGAAGGTTCCCCCTCCCCCTCACACCCCTCCCCACACCCCAGGTCACCGAAAGATTTGCGGCATGACGCGGATGATGACGTATTGATGTGCGGAGTTTTTTCAAGTGTCGCAGCATCTTTTACGTTGCCGCTGGATTTTGCAATGTTTAAAATCTTTTGGCGACACTAATAGGACGCGGGCAGTCGCCGAAAGAAATCACCAGTGGGACAGGCCCTTAAGAGTCAGTATGTCAGGATGCAGCTTTATAGGACTTTGGTTAGGACGCATTTGGAGTATTGCGTGCAGATCTGGTCACCTCATTACAGGAAGGAGACTTGGATCAATCGGAGGGTATTATCTGGGCTCAAAGTTTGTGATTACCTTCAACGCTCTATTCCTTGGAGTGCAGGAGGCTGAGGGTAATCTTATAGGGGTGTATAAAATCACAAGGGGGAATGCATCGTCTGACCAAAGTACGTTTCATGTGAGAGGGGAAAGATTCAAGACAAACTCGAGGGGATCTTTTCCACACACATGAAAAGAGATGCCAGAGAACGTAGTTGAGGCAGGTACTATAACAACATGTTGTGGACATTTCCATCGATAGGACATTATTTGTGCGATATAGAGCAAATGGACCTAGTGTGGATGGGCAGCTTAGTCGGCAATGAAAGTAAACATGCAGGTACAGCAGGCAGTGAAGAAAGCCAATCGCATGTTGGCCTTCATAACAAGAGGAGTTGCGTATAGGAGCAAAGAGGTCCTTCTGCAGTTGTACAGGGCCCTAGTGAGACCACACCTGGAGTATTGTGTGCAGTTTTGGTCTCCTAATTTGAGGAAGGACATTCTTGCTATTGAGGGAGTGCAGCGTAGGTTTACAAGGTTAATTCCCGGGATGGAGGGACTGTCATATGCTGAGAGAATGGAGCGGCTGGGCATGTACACTATGGAGTTTAGAAGGATGAGAGGGGATCTTATTGAAACATATAAGATTGTTAAGGTACACAAAATTGCTGGAGAAACTCAGCGGGTGCAGCAGCATCTATGGAGCGAAAGAAATAGGGGACGTTTTGGGCCGAAACCCTTCTTCAGACTGCTAAGGGTTCTTCAGATTGTTAAGGGTTTGGACACGCTAGAGGCAGGAAACATGTTCCCGATGTTGGGGGAGTCCCGAACCAGGGGCCCCAGTTTAAGAATATGGGCCAAACGCAGGCAGGTGGATCTATTGTAGATGGGACACGTTGGTCGTCGTAGACCAGTTGGGCCGATTCTATGACTCTATGAAAGGTTTAGAGGGTTATAATAAGAATAAGGGGTAAGCCATTTAGAACGGAGACGAGGAAACGCTTTTTCTCACAGAGAGTTGTGAGTCTGTGGAATTCTCTGCCTCAGAGGGAAGTGGAGGCTGGTTCTCTGGATACTTTCAAGAGAGAGCTAGATAGAGTTCTTAAAGATAGTGGAGTCAGGGGATATGGGGAGAAGGCAGGAACGGGGTACTGATTGGGGATGATCAGCCATGATCACATTGAATGGTGGTGCTGGCTGGAAGGGCCGAATGGCCTACTCCTGCACCTAATGTCTATAGTCTATTGTCTCTAGGCATGGACGGGTGGGGCTGAAGGGCCTGTTTGCGGCTAGAAGACTCTATAGCTCTATGACTTTGTTGACAATAACAGAATGATCCAACACGTTTTCCCGCCCATGCACTAATCAACAACGAGGTGTGAGACTTTGGCCCCAAGAGCTGCCATACATGAGTTATTTTCAGTAACATTGACTTTGAATTGTTTTCTCAGTGTGTGTCTAGCTTTAGTATGACGTCTGGACTGGCATATATAAATGGGCTAAAAATAGGCATACTCCTTCTCACTTGTCAATGTCCAAGCAAGTCTCGAAACAGCACTGATCGGAGACATATATGGGCCGGCTCGCCAGCAACCTGTCTTGTCCCTTCTCTGTTTTTTATTCATTTTAAATATGTCTTGGATGTTTGTTTTAACGTTTTCTTGGTATGTTTTATGTGGGGGGTGGGGGGGGTGATCGGGGGAAACTTTTTCCAGTCACCTCGACAGAGATGCGATTTTTCTCCACGTCGCATCTCCGACCCCCCCCACTGCTGCCTGCAACGTGAAGTGGTGCGGCCTCTCCTGGAGACCGGCCTGGAGCTTCAAGCCGCGGGTGCAGCGCGGACTTACCATCGTGGAGCGGGCGATCCTTTGCCGAGGATCGCCAGTGTTGGACCTCTGACTGCGGGGCCTGTGGACTTTAACACCGTGAAGCCACGGTCTCCTGTAAGAAGAGGCCGACTCGGGAGCTCTACGCTGCGGAGTGTTCCAGTCAATCCTGACGCCAGAGTTTCCATCATCCCGACGAGAGGGCCTGAACACCGGACCGTCGGCACCGGCCCCGACCATGGGTGAACAAAGGAGGAAGATGACTGAACTTTAGATGACTAAAGAGAGCGAGGTCAGAGGATATGGGGAGAAGGCAGGAACGGGGTACTGATTGGGGATGATCAGCTATGATCACATTGAATGGTGGTGCTGGCTGGAAGAGCCGAAAGGCCTACTCCTGCACCTATTGCCTATTGCCTTCCATCACAGTGAGGAATGTGGATTCCACTGTGGTGGATGTTTATGTTAAACATTATTTTATGTTCTGTGTGTGTTTTTGCTTTTACCTTAGTATGACTGTATGGTAACTCAAATGTCATTGTCCATTTGTGGCCCTTGTGGTTAAAGGGATCAGGGGGTATGGAGAGAAGGCAGGTACGGGATACTGAGTTGGATGATCAGCCATGATCATATTGAATGGCGGTGCAGGCTCAAAGGGCCGAATGGCCTACTCCTGCACCTATTTTCTATGTTTCTATGTACCTTACTTGGTACGTGACAGTTAAATTGAATCTTGAATCTTGAATATATAATAATAATAATGATGGATGGGATTTATATAGCACCTTTCTAGATACTCAAGGCGCTTTACATTGCATTATTCATTCACTCCGTAGTCACACTCGGTGGTGGTGAGCTACTTCTGTAGCCACAGTTGCCCTGGGGCAGACTGACGGAAGTGTGGCTGCTAATTGAGGTGTCAAGTGAACCAGCTTTTAGTGGTTTGGGGAAATTTGTCACTTGGAGTGAGTGATCATTTCTCCAGGTCTTTATGCTGCTTGCATCCATGCTTGGGTGAAATTGGCCCTTCTACCCTTATGTTTAGAGTCAAGAGAGTTTTATTGTCATGTGTCCCAGATAGGACAATGAAATTCTTGCTTGCTGCAGCACAACAGAATATGTAAACATAATACAGAACAGGAGATAAAGGTTCAGTGTGTCTATATACCATAGACCAAATATGTACACAATAAATAAACGGATAATGTGTAATAGGTTGTTATAGCTCAGAGCTTGTTTGATGGCATGTTTAATGGCAGATTATTTATGTCTTCCTTAGTGAAGACGGAACCAAAGTAGTTATTCAATTGGTCCGCCATGTCCTTGTTCCCCATGATCAATTCACCTGTTTCTGACTGCAAGGGACCTACATTTGTTTTAACTAATCTCTTTCTCTTCACATATCTATAAAAACTTTTACAGTCAGTTTTTATGTTCCCTGCCAGTTTTCTTTCATAATCTATTTTCCCTTTCCTAATTAAGCCCTTTGTCCTCCTCTGCTGGAATTTCAACCAGTCCTCTGGTAGGCTGCTTTTTCTGGCTAATTTGTACGCTTCATCTTTTGTTTTGATAATATCCCTGATTTCCCTTGTTATCCACGGATGTACTACCTTCCCTGATTTATTTTTTTGACAAACTGGGATGAACAATTGTTGTAGTTCATCCATGCAGTCTTTAAATGCCTTCCATTGCATATCCACCGTTAATCCTTTAAGAATCAATTGCCAGTCAATCTTGGCCAATTCACGTCTCATACCCTCAAAGTTGCCTTTCTTTAAGTTCAGAACCCTTGTTTCTGAATTAACAATGTCACTCTCCATCCTAATGAAGAACTCAACCATATTATGGTCACTCTTGCCCAAGGGGCCACGCGCAACAAGACTGCTAACTAACCCTTCCCTATTACTCAATACCCAGTCTAAAATAGCCTGCTCTCTCGTTTGTTCCTCTACATGTTGATTTAGATAACTATCCCGCATACATTCCAAGAAATCCTCTTTCTCAGCACCCCTGCCAATTTGATTCACCCAATAAAGGCCAACATGCCATTTGCTTTCTTCACTGCCTGCTGTACCTGCATGCTTACTTTCACAGACTGATTCCCCAGATCCCGTTGTACTTCCCCTTTTCCCAACTTGACGCCATTTAGATAGTAATCTGCCTTCCTGGTTTTGCTACCAAACTGGATAACCTCACATTTATCCGCATTAAACTTCATCTGCCATGCATCTGCCCACTCCCCTAATCTGTCCAAGTTACCCTGAATTCTCATAGCATCCTCCTCACAGTTCACACTGCCACCCAGCTTTGTGTCATCTGCAAATTTGCTAATGTTACTTTGAATCCCTTCATCCAAATCATTTTGAATGATGAATTTCATGATGAATGAAATGAATGAATATCACAAAATAACTCGTTATTCTCTTCATAGTCCATTGAAATTTCAAACGCCCTCTTTGTCTAATTGAAACCTATGCAGAGGGTGTGCACTGCTCTTTGAAAAGCCCCCAAGAGATGAGAAGATTTAATTTCCATGTGGCTATTGTGTGGGTGGTGTGACAAACACAAGCTGGTGTTGAGGTTTGATGTAGACTGTAGGGTTTAGCACCTCCATTCTATTGCTGGGGAATTTTTTTCTTCCATTAACGACTAATTTCCTACTCTTTCTACATTTTGTTCACCAGTCAATGAAAGTAAGCATGCAGGTTAAGCAGGTTCAGCAGGCAGTGAAGAAAGCCAATGGCATGTTGGCCTTTATAACAAGAGGATTTGAGTACAGGAGCAAAGAGGTTCTTCTGCAGTTGTACAGGGCCCTAGTGAGACCACACCTGGAGTATTGTGTGCAGTTTTGGTCCCCTAATTTGAGGAAGGACATTCTTGCTATTGAGGGAGCACAGCATAGGTTTACAAGGTTAATTCCTGGGATGGTGGGACTGTCATATACTGAGAGAATGGAGCAGCTAGGCTTGTATACTCTGCAGTTTAGAAGGATGAGAGGAAATCTTATTGAAACATATAAGATCATTAAGGGCTTGGACACACGCTAGAGGCAGGAAACATGTTCCCGATGTTGGGGGAGTCCAGAACCAGGGGCCACAGTTTAAGAATGAGGAGTAACCCATTTAGAACGGAGACGAGGAAACACTTTTTCTCACAGAGAGTTGTGTCTGTGGAATTCTCTGCCTCAGAGGGCGTTGGAGGCCGGTTCTCTGCATACTTTCAAGAGCCAGATTGGGCTCTTAAAAATAGCGGAGTCAGGGGATATGGGGAGAAGGCAGGAACGGGGTACTGATTGGGGATGATCAGCCATGATCACATTGAATGGCGGTGCTGGCTCGAAGGGCCGAATGGCCTACTCCTGCACCTATTGTCTATTGTCTCTCTGCTCTGCAACACTCTTCAGGGCTCCACCTGGATGGTGATGGGACAGGTGTCAGCTCAGGCGCAAGTGTAGGTGAGTACATTCCTTGTTAACATTAACATTTAACATTAACATTAACAATTAATTGCATTTATAACCATAACATAAGTATAGTGGCAGATGATTATATCGTTCAAGGAATTTTCCCTCTAGCCACTAAGTTGAAGACAAGTGGGGTAGGTAGATATCGTTGTTCACGCATGGAAACTCCCCAAGAAACATTCAAAGCCGTCCAAAGATAAATCTGCAAAACACAGTCTTTTGATTAATAGTTTATTTATTGTCGATGTAAAACAATGAAATATTCATCCAAACATCTTCTTGTTTAGGTACATTTTAATCTTACTCGTAGTCAAAAGACATTTCACAGCCACACTCTGGCATGTGGGTGTGAAATGGTGTAAATGGTGGTCCAAAGCTATACCATCCCTCCATGCTTCTTTCCAACTAAACTAAAAAACTACAAGCTTCTGCTGAAGAATCCCAGCAGCAAACACACCACCAACTGTGTGATAAATCCAACCCACATATTTACAGGTAGACAACATTTAAAGGCAAATGCCATAATTTATAGCATACCAGGCTAAGCCAAATGGTCACTACAATAAGATAACCACGATAGTGCAAATCCCCAACCCAAACAAAGTCACATAAAACATCACAGTGGCTCATAGGTCAGTGTTGTGCAGTGTTCAAGGATGGTTGCTGGGAAGAAGCTGTTCTTGAACCTGGAGGTCACGGTTTTCAGGCTCCTGTACCTTCTTCCCGATGGTAGCAGCGAGATGAGAGCGTGGCCAGGCTGGTGTGGGTCTCTGATGATGCTGGCTGCCTTTTTGAGGTAGCGCCTCCTGTAGATCCCTTCGATGGTGGGGAGGTCAGTACCTGTGATGGACCTTCGGTGGTGGGGAGGTCAGTACCTGTGATGGAGCGGGCAGTGTCCACCACTCTCTGTAGTCCCCTGCATTCCTGGGCCTTGATGCAATCAGTCTGTGCTCTCTACCGTACATCTATGAGGCCCGTACAAAGCTTTTTAAAAAGAGGGGTGGCATGACAGGATTATAAAAAATGTATGTGAAAGTAAATCGAAGTCCCTTGCGGTGAAGGCTCGCGGTGGGGGGGGGGGGGGGGGGGGGGGAGGAGGGGGGGGGGCCTGGCCGGTGCAGTGTCACGGCCACTGCCAGGACTGGGTTCAGATCCAGTCATTCCCGCTCCCCCTGGCGACGGGAGAACAGTCTCCCCGAACGCTGACTGGCGGCAAGGCTTAATTATCTTATTGTAGTGATTATTAAGGGTTTGGACACGCTAGAAGCAGGAAACATGTTCTAATGTTGGGGGAGTCCAGAACCAGGGGCCACAGTTTAACAATAAGAGGTAAGACATTTAGAACTTTTTCACACAGAGAGTTGTGAGTCTGTGGAATTCTCTGCCTCAGAGGGCGGTGGAGGCCGCTTCTCTGGATACTTTTAAGAGAGAGCTAGATAGGGCTCTTAAAAATAGTGGAGTCAGGGGATATGGGGAGAAGGCAGGAACGGGGTACTGATTGGGGATGATCAGCCATGATCACATTGAATGGCGGTGCAGGCTCGAATGGCTGAATGTCCTACTCCTGCATCTATTGTCTATTGTCTATAGTGCTTTCAAAGCAGTTGTAGTTGGTAGTTTAGTTGGAGTTCATGTGATAGGAGCAGATTGAGGCCATTGGGCCCATCTAGTGTACTCCGCCACTCAATCATGGCTGATCTATCTCTCCCTCCGGTGATGCGCCAAGGTGTGTGGATCGCGGATCGGCCTCTACAGACATCTTCAGACCCACAAGTAGACAACCCTATGGAGAGGAGAGGACAGTGGTACTTGTCTCGAGTGACCGCCGATGATCTCTTCCTCCTAAAGGGCCTGTCGCACTGTACGAGCTAATTCAAGAGTTCTCCCGAGTTTCCCCTGATTCGAACTCGGAGATTTACGGTAATGGCCACTCGTAGGTACTAGGGGCTCTCGTGGACATTTTTCAACCTGTTGAAAAATCTTCACGAGTCTTCACAAGCTTATCGTGTTTCCCGAGTACCTGCCGTTAGCGTTACGAGCTGTTAAGAGACATTCCTGAGCTGCGACGTATCCGCTACGTACATTCTATGTTCTTACCATGAGTTTGATTTTTTGTTAAACTCGGGAGAGCTCTTGAATGAACTCGTACAGTGGGACAGGGCCTTAACCCCATTCTCCTGTCTTCTCCCGGTAACCCCTGACACCCAAAACCCGTACCTTGTGGACAATTTGAAGTAACATAGAAACATAGACAATAGGTGCAGGAGGAGGCTATTCAGCCCTTCGAGCCAGCACCGCCATCCATTGCAATCATGGCTGATCGTCCCCTATCAATAACCCATGCCTGCCTTCTCCCCATATCCGTTGACTCCACTAGCCCATAGAGCTCTATCTAACTCTCTCTTAAATCCATCCAGTGACTTGGCCTCCACTGCCCTCTGTGGCAGGGATTTCCATAAATTCACAACTCTCTGGGTGAAAATGTTTTTTTCTCACCTCAGTCTTAAATGGCCTCCCCCTTTATTCTAAGACTGTGTGTGGTCCCTGGTTCTGGACTCGCCCAACATTGGGAACATTTTTCCTGCATCTAGCTTGTCCTGTTCTTTTATAATTTTATATGTTTCTATAAGATCCCCCTCATCCTTCTAAACTCCAGTGAATACAAGCCTAGTCTTTTCAATCTTTCCTCATATGACAGTCCCGCCATCCCAGGGATCAATCTGGCGAACCTACGCTGCACAGCCTCAATCGCAAGGATGTCCTTCCTCAAATTAAGAGACCAAAACTGTACACAATACTCCAGATATGGTCTCACCAGAGCCCTATACAACTGCAGAAGTAAAGTTGAGATTGCTGGCATGTGAAGGAACAATGAAGAGCTTTGCTTCTGAAAGCGTGATTGAAGTTGTTTGAAAGACCGTGAGCATGTGTTGGGGAAGGTGAGAAGTGGAGCAGCAGCAGCAGCAGGTGCTGTGGGGTTTGTGGTGAGGAGCAACTTTTGTCATCTACCGTATAGCATGCTGCAGGCCCGCCCGCTCCACTAACCAGCCCGTAACTAGGGGAGTAACTATGTTTATCACCAAACATCACACTTCAAAGCCTATTGCCTCTTCCTTTAGGGATAGACCGTGTCAGCTTTAACTTTCCACTGACTTTTATGTAGTCTCGTACACCAAGAAAATTATTTTAAGTGTAAATTTCTCATTGCGCACAGATTGGTGTAGATTTTCTGCAGTGGTTATAGTGAGAAGCTAAAAATATCTTATGTTTTGTTAACACAAGCACATTTTTAAAATTAGTTCATGTAAAATTGTAGGTAGACAAAAGTGCTGGAGAAACTCAGCGGGTGCAGCAGCATCTATGGAGCGAAGGAAATAGGCAACGTTTCGGGACGAAACGTTGCCTATTTCCTTCGCTCCATAGATGCTGCTGCACCTGCTGAGTTTCTCCCGCACTTTTGTCTACCTTCGATTTTCCAGCATCTGCAGTTCCTTCTTAAACTCATGTAAAATTGTACTGTTGCGTGAAAACACGTTAGTGTGCGGAAGAGATTCACCTAGGATGCTACCTGGGCTTGATGGCTTGAGTTACAGGGAGAGGTTGGATAGGCTGGGACTGTTTATCTCACAGAGAGTGGTGAATCTCTGGAACTCCCTGCCACAGAGGGTAGTTGGGGCCAGTTCATTGGCTATATTTAAGAGGGAGTTAGATGTGGCCCTTGTGGCTAAGGGGATCAGGGGGGTATGGAGAGAAGGCAGGTACGGGATACTGAGTTGGATGATCAGCCATGATCATATTGAATGGCTGTGCAGGCTCGAAGGGCCGAATGGCCTACTCCTGCACCTAATTTCTATGTTTCTATGTTTCTATCTGTGCAGTGTAGGAGGCTGAGGGGCGACATATTGAGGGGTACAAGATCATGAGGGGCACGGATAAAGTGAATGCTCACAGTCTGTTTCCCGGGATACAAGGATCCAGGGAAAAGGGGAAGTACAACGGGATCTGGGGGTCCTTGTTCATCAGTCACTGAAAGTAAGCATGCAGGTGCAGCAGGCAGTGAAGAATGCGAATGGCATGTTGGCCTTTATAACAAGAGGAGTCGAGTATAGGAGCAAATAGGTCCTTTTGCAGTTGTACAGGGCCCTAGTGAGACCACACCTGGAGTATTGTGTGCAGTTTTGGTCCCCTAATTTGAGGAAGGACATTTTGCTATTGAGGGAGTGCAGCGTAGGTTTACAAGGTTAATTCCCGGGATGGCGGGACTGTCATATGCTGAGAGAATGGAGCGGCTGGGCTTGTACACTCTGGAGTTTAGAAGGATGAGAGGGCATCTTATTGAAACGTATAGGATTATTAAGGGTTTGGACGCGCTAGAGGCAGGAAACATGTTCCAGATGTTGGGTGAGTCGAGAACCAGGGGCCACAGTTTAAGAATAAGGGGTAAGCCATTTAGAATGGAGATGAGGAAACACTTTTTCACATTGAGAGTTGGGAGTCTGTGGAATTCTCTGCCTCAGAGGGCGGTGGAGGCCGGACCTCTGGATACTTTCAAGAGAGAGCTAGATAGGGCTCTTAAAGATAGCAGAGTCAGGGGATATGGGGAGAAGGCAGGAACGGGGTACTGATTGGGGATGATCAGCCATGATCACATTGAAAGGCGGTGCTGGCTCGAAGGACCGAATGGCCTACTCCTGCACCTATTGCCTATTGTTTATCTCTGAGTTCGAATCAAGGCAAACTCGGAAGAACACTTGAATGAACTCGTACAGTGGGACAGGGCTTTTAGTGTTGTTCGTCCTACGTAGTCGAAGAAGACCATGACCTCAGTGTTTATGTTTGTGGGTCTGGAGGTGATCGGTGAGACTGATCCGGGCCCGGAAGGCTCACCCCCATATAGGATTCAGCCGGGTAGTAGCCAAAGTGGCTCGAGCCTTGCGTGCGATGTTTCCTCTGAGCTTCTGCGGTCAGCTTCTTCTCAGCTGCACGTGCTCCTGTGGTGATCTTGCCTCGCCCAGTTGGGCGGTACACTTCCTGAAGCCATGACTTGTGCATTGACTTGGATTAAAGTGAGGGAGAGTAGCACAATTCGTCCAGCCTCACTCTCTCGTCCCGGCCTATCTGGATCCAGTGGCAAGACATAGTCAAGACGGCTGGCGATAGGTCAGGATGCAGTGGATGGCCACTAGTGGTCTATGTGAACATTGTGCCCTAATTGTCCACTGCTCAATTTCCAAGCACACGTCCTCCCTGGGTTAGTATTGTGCGGCCTGTGTACATTTAAAATTGGAAATAAAAAAGGTCCTCTGAGGTTCCTCTTAAATCTCTCTCCTCTCACCTGAAGCCTGTGCCCTCTAGTTTTAGAATCCTCTACACGAGCAAGCCTTCAGGAGACGGGAGTGACGGATTTCAGATTCAGATTCAGATTCAGATTCAGATTCCACATTAATTGTCATTGTCAGTGTACAGTACAGAGACAACGAAATGCAGTTAACATCTCCCTGGAAGAGCGACATAGAATATGATTTCAATAAATAAATCTATTTACATGCATACAGACATAGTGTCTTTCCTGTGGGAGAAGTTTCCGGGTGGGGGGGGGGGGGGGGTTGATTGGCAGTCACCGAGGTACAGTGTTGAGTAGAGTGACAGCCGCAGGGAAGAAGCTGTTCCTGGACCTGCTGGTCCGGCAACGGAGAGACCTGTAGCGCCTCCCGGATGGTAGGAGGGTAAACAGTCCATGGTTGGGGTGAGAGCAGTCCTTGGCGATGCCAGTTGCTGTGGGGTTGCAGGCATCCACTGCTGCCTGGGAACGTGGTTTGTGGCTGCGTTTCTGACATGCAAGTTGTTCTTGAACTAAGGAAATTAGCGGTGGAATCCCTTTGATGTGAAGGGAAGAAAGATAAACATACCGGCCTTCTGGCAGCACTTCATTCCTGTCAGCTGTTTTTGCTGTCAATTGGGACTAGCCTAGAGGAGATGTTGCTCAACTGGGCTTTGGCTCAGCAGGTCTGCGGGAAGATTCAATTCAATTCAACTTTAATGTCATCGCACAAATACAAGTATGAGTACAACGAAATGCAGTTTTGCGTCAGTCCGTAGTAGTTGTGCATAAAGAAATTAAAAACGAAATAGAAAGAGAGAAGATACAGAATAATCAAAAAATACAGAATAATTAAACAATGGGGATGGAGGGACCGGAGAAATCTATCGGCGGGACTCCGAGTTCAGCAATGTGATTGTATTGTTGTAGAAGCTGTTCCTCATCTTACTAGTACGTGACCTGAGGCTCCTGTACCGCCTCCCTGATGGGAGGAGGGCAAACAGTCCATGGTTGGGGTGTGAGGGGTCTTTGATGATCTTCCCAGCCCATCTCAGACACCGTTTTCAGTGGAGGGCATCCATGGCAGGGAGCGGGGCACCGATGATGTGCTGCGCGGTTTTCACCACCCGTTGTAGTGCAAGGGTCCTTGTCTCCGTTCATCCCCAGCAGCCACGTCACAGAGGACTCTCTGATTTATCAGCTGTTCGCAGAGCTGCCAAGTAGTGCGGACTTTCCGTATTTTGTACGGAAATGCGATTAAATCACTGATGTATGGTTTTGTGTTGTTAAATACGGATTTTAAATACAGAGTTCAGTTCAGTCTGATGAAAGGTCTTGACCAGAAACGTCATCCATTACTTCTCTCCAGAGTCCCTGCCTGTTCCGCTCCAGGTAGAAACAGAGCGCTGTCAGTTTAACCCTCCAGTGAATACAAGCCTAGTCTTTTCAATTTTTCCTCAGATGACAGTCCCGCCATCCCAAGGATCAATCTCGTGTTGCTTGCGAACCAGTCAGCGGAAAGACAATACATGATTACAATCGAGCCGTTCACAGTGTATAGTTACATAGAAACATAGAAAATAGGTGCAGGAGTAGGCCATTCGGCCCTTCGAGCCTGCACCGCCATTCAATATGATCATGGCTGATAATCCAACTCAGTATCCTGTACCTGCCTTCTCTCCATACCCTCTGATCCCCTTAGCCACAAGGACCACATCTAACTCCCTCTTAAATATAGCCAATGAACTGGCCTCAAATACCCTCTGTGGCAGAGAATTCCACAGATTCACCACTCTCTGTGTGAAAAATGATTTTCTCATCTTTGGGTTGATAAAGGGAATAACGTTTAGTGTAAGATAAAGCCAGTAACGTCCGATTAGAAATAGTTGAGGGTCTCCAATGAGGTAGATAATGCTGAGTTACTCTAGCACTTTTTTTTTGTTAAACCAGCATATGCAGTTCCATATATCTACATATTACTGAGGTCAGTGTTGTGCAGTGTTCAAGAGCCTGATGGTTGCTGGGAAGAAGTTATTCTTGAACCTGGAGGTCACGGTTTTCAGGCTCCTGTACCTTCTTCCCGATGGTAGCAGCGAGATGAGAGCGTGGCCAGGGTGGTGTGGGTCTCTGATGATGCTGGCTGCCTTTTTGAGAAGGCTGGCGCCTCCTGTAGATCCCTTCGATGGTGGGGAGGTCAGTACCTGTGATGGACCTTCGATGGTGGGGAGGTCAGTACCTGTGATGGACTGACATTCCTCCTCACAGCTCCACAGTGTCTGGTGGAACAAAGCTAACTTGGCACTTATATTTGGTGGGATCAGAGCTTAACACTATGGTAGACAAAAATGCTGGAGAAACTCAGCGGGTGAGGCAGCATCGATGGAGCGAAAGAATAGTGGCTTTTCGGGTCGAGACCCTTCTTCAGACCGATGAAACGTCACCCAATCCTCCTCTCCAGCGATGCTGCCCGTCCTGCCGAGGTACTCCAGCATTTTGAGTTCACCCTCTTGACTGATGTAACCGGCAGAAGAACCACAAAGATGATGGGTAAAACGACGTCACAGTTTAGGAAAGCACGTAGAATGTACGTTGCGGGTACGTCGGAGATCGGGGACGTCTCTTAACGGCCATGTTGAAAAAAGCCCACGAGAGCTCCGAGTACCTACGAGCGGCCATTACCGTAAATCTCCGAGTTCGAATCAGGGGAAACTCTTGAATTAACTCGTACAGTGGGACAGGCACTTTAGTTTATTAGTTTGGTAGTAGTAGTTTATTTAGTTAGTTAGTAGCAGGAATAAAGGCGTAGACTATTTTCTAACTGAGGAGAGGATTCAGAAATTGCAGGTGTAAAGGGACTTGGGAGTGCTGGGGTAAAATTGCCAAAAGGTTAACTTACAAGTCGTATCGGTAGTAAGGAAGGCAAGTGAGTGAGCAATTTTGGGCCACCTATCTGAAGAAGGTTGTGCTGGTGCTGGAGAGGGTCCAGAGGAGGTTTATGAGAGTGATCCCAGGAATGAGTGGGTTAACATATGATGAGCGTTTGACAGTACAGGGCCTGTACTCGCTGGAGTTTAGAAATAGACAATAGACAATAGGTGCAGGAGTAGGCCACTTGGCCCTTCGAGCCAGCACCGCCATTCAATGGGATCATAGCTGATCATCCCCAATCAGTAGCCCGTTCCTGCCTTCTCCCCATATCCCCTGACTCCGCTATCTTTAAGAGCCCTATCTAGCTCTCTCTTGAAAGTATCCAGAGAACCGGCCTTCACGCCCTTTGAGGCAGAGAATTCCACAGACTCACAACTCTCTGTGAGAAAAAGTGTTTCCTCGTCTCCGTTCTAAATGGCTTACTCCTTATTCTTAAACTGTGGCCCCTTGTTCTGGACTCCCCCAACATCGGGAATATGTTTCCTGCCGCTAGCACTTCCAAATCCTGAACAATCTTTGTCCAAGCCCTTAACAATCTTCAATAGTATTGTATTGTATTGTATTCAAATTTATTGTCATTGTCTCAATTGGAGACAACAAAATGAATTTCCCTTTACAGTCAGTATCATAAAAATAAATAAATAATAAATGATAAATAATAAAACATATTAAAAATAAAATAGAATTTAAAAGAAAAGCACAAACACAGAAAGTCCACGACACAACACAACACAGTGGCACCAAGGTGAGGAAGGCACCATAGTCCAGCCAGCCTCCCCTCCGATCTTCCCAGATGTTCACCCGTGGTCGGGGCCTTCCGAGCACCCGCAGTCGCCGCCCCGGGTGGCCCGATGTTCAGGCCCTCACGCCGGGCTGGTGGAACGCCGACGCCGAACCCCGACGGTGAGCATCCTCCTCCTCAGCGGCCCGGACCTCCCGATCAGCCGCCTCCCACCGGAGTCCTCAGCTCCCGAGTCCGCAGGCCGAGCCGGGCAGAGTCGCAGGACCCCATGATGTTTGTCAGCGCCGCCCGCATTGGGAGCTCCGCTAACCACAGCTCCATGATGCCGGTGCAGCAGGCCCAGCACTCCGGGCTCCAGACGGCGACCCCCGGTAAGGCATCGCCAGCCCCGCGATGTATCAGCGCTGTCCCGCCGCTGCTGGAGCTCTGGTCGGTCCAGGCAGGAAAGGCCGCGCCAATCCAGTAGGTAGGCCGCTGTGGGGGGAGGGGGGGGGGCGAAGATGCGACTCGAATAATAATCGCGTCCTCTCCGGGAAGCGACTGAAGGACGGTATCCCCCACACCGTGCCCTCTTCCCCCACATTAAAAAAAACATAAAAAACACACTTCAACATAACAAAAAAAACGAAAAAACGAAAAGATACCGGGATGAAGGTGGAGGCAGCTGGCACCAGCTCCACCGGAAGTACAACACCTTCAATAGTAGGATTGAAACGAACAGAATAGTGAAGGGCTTGGACAGAGTGGATGTGGAGAAGATGTTTCCACTAGTGGGAGAGTCTAGGACTAGACATCACAGCCTCAGAATTAAAGGACGTTCCGTAAGCAAGGAGATGGGGAGGAATTTCTTTAGTCACAGTGGTGAATCTGTGTAAATCTGTGTAAAGCCACGGAAGGATGTGGAGGCCACGGCAGTGTATATTTTTAAGGCAGAGATAGATAGATTCTTGATTAGTAAGGATGTCAAGGGTTATGAGGAGAAGGCAGGAGAATGGGGTTGAGAGGGAAAGATAGATTAGTCATGACTGAATGGCAGAGTGGACTTGATGGGCCGAATGACCTAGCTCTGCTCCTAGGAACTTCTGATCTGTTTACATTGACGTTCTGTGGTTTCTGGCAGTTATGACAGTTGTGTAGTCGTAGTTTGGGAATGGGACAGACAAAGGAATCTGTGATGAACCTTCAGTTGGAGATCTACATAACCGACAGCGTAACACACTTGGACTCAGCTCCTTGGTTAGATTTATCCGACGTACAGTCAATGATTCCTTTGTCAATTTGCAGATCTATTTGTGGCCCCTATTCAAATACAGGTTCTTGTTGTGATCAGGCAGCAACGATCTTATCTTGTTCTTTGAATACCTGTTGTACAAAGAGCTGGTGTCCATTTCAGATGCCCTCTGGGCAGTCTGTAAGAAACCCTTTGGCCCTCCCATCATCAATGACGCATGCTACAAGATAAAAGCAATTTATTCTTTTCATATTCTTTTCAGAATTAATTGAGTGCAACATCATGTGCGGAGATAACACTCACTGAACTCTTGCCAGCCCGTTGTCAGAACTGCCCACAGTATAAATGAGGTTTGTTATTATCACCCGTATCAAAGTACAGTAAAAAGCCTTGTTTTGCATGCTATACAAGCTGATCATCTTCCAGAGGATCTGGGGTGACGGAGGAACTGAAGGAAATCCGCATTAGGCAGGAAATTGTGTTGGGTAGACTGATGGGACGGAAGGCTGATAAATCCCCAGGGCCTGATGACCTGCGTCCCAGGGTACTTAAGGAAGTGGCTCTAGAAATTGTGGACACATTGGTGATCATTTTCCAATATTCTATAGATTCAAAGCCCTGTCCCACAGTACGAGTTCATTCAAAGAGTTCTCCCGAGTTTGCCCTGATTCCAACTCGGAGATTTACGGTAATGGCCGCTCGTCGGTACTCGGGGCTCTCGTGGACATTTTTCAACATGTTGAAAAATCTTCACGAGTCTTCCCGTGCTTACTTGCCGTTAGCGAGTCTTCCCGAGTACCTGCCGTTAGCGTTACGAGCCGCTAAGAGACGTCCCCGAGCTTCGACGTACCCGCTACGTACATTCTCCGTGCTTACCACGAGTTTGATTTTTTTTAACTTGGGAGACCTCTTGAATGAACTCGCATCGTGGGACAGGGCCATCAGAATCAGTTCCTGTGGGTCGGAGGGTAGCTAATGTTATCCCACTTTTTAAGAAAGGCAGGAGAGAGAAAACGGAATTATAGACCAGTTAGGAGGGGAAGATGCTGGAGTCAATTATAAAAGATGAAATAGCGGCACATTTGGATAGCAGTAACAGGATCGGTCCGAGTCAGCATGGATTTACGAAGGGGAAATCATGCTTGACTAATCTTAGACAATAGACAATAGGTTCAGGAGTAGGCCATTCGGCCCTTCGAGCTAGCACCGCTATTCAATGTGATCATGGCTGATCATCTCCAATCAGTATCCCATTCCTGCCTTCTCCCCATATCCCCTGACTCCGCTATTTTTAAGAGCCCTATCTAGCTCTCTCTTGAAAGTATCCAGAGAACCGGCCTCCACCACCCTCTGAGGCAGAGAATTCCACAGATTCACTACTCTGTGAGAAAAAGTGTTTCCTCATCTCCGTTCTAAATGGCCTACTCATTCTTAAACTGTGGCCTCTGGTTCTGGACTCCCCCAACATCAGGAACATGTTTCCTGCCTCTAGCGTGTCCAAACCCTTAATAATCTTATATGTTTCAATGAGATCCCCTCTCATAATTCTAAACTCCAGAGTGTACAAGCCCAGCCGCTCCATTCTCTCAGCAAATGACAGTCCCGCCATCCCGGGAATTAACTTTGTAAACCTACGCTGCACTCCCTCAATAGCAAGAAGGTCCTTCCTCAAATTAGGGGACCAAAACTGCACACAATACTGCAGGTGTGGTCTCACTAGGGTCCTGTACAACTGCAGAAGGACCTCTTTCTTCCTATATTCGATTCCTCTTGTTATGAAGGCCAACATGCCATTCGCTTTCTTCACTGCCTGCTGTACCTGCATGCTTACTTTCATAGACTGATGAACAAGGACCCCCAGATCCCGTTGAACTTCCCCTTTTCCCAACTTGACGCCATTTAAATAGTAATCTGCCTTCCTGTTTTTGCTACCAAAGTGGATAACCTTACATTAATCTGCATTAAACTTCATCTGCCATGCATCTGCCCATTCCCCCAACCTGTCCAAGTTACCCTGCATTCTCATAGCATCCTCCTCACTGTTCACACTGCCACCCAGCTTTGTGTCATCTGCAAATTTGCTAATGTTACTTTGAATCCCTTCATCCAAATCATTGATGTATATTGTAAATAGCTGCGGTCCCAGCACCGAGCCTTGTGGTACCCCACTAGTCACATAGAAACATAGAATCATAGAAAATAGGTGCAGGAGTAGGCCATTCGGCCCTTCGAGCCAGCACCACCATTCAATATGATCATGGCTGATCTTCCAACTCAGTATCCTGTACCTGCCTTCTCTCCATACCCCCGATCCCTTTAGCCACAAAGGCCATATCCCTCTTAAATATAACTGCCTGCCATTCTGAAAGGGACCCTTTAATCCTTACTCTTTCCTGTTTCCTGTCTGCCAACCAATTTTCTATCCATGTCAGCACTCTACCCCCAATACCATGTGCCCTAATATTGCCCACTAATCTCCTTTGTGGGAACTCTAGTCCAAACTCTAGTCCAATAGATAGAGCAAAGGG
The DNA here is from genome assembly GCF_028641065.1 of Leucoraja erinaceus. NCBI lineage: Eukaryota > Metazoa > Chordata > Chondrichthyes > Rajiformes > Rajidae > Leucoraja > Leucoraja erinaceus. The sequence continues at coordinate 73,199 of NW_026576586.1, forward strand.
GAAGATATAGAGCAGAGAATATGGTTCTCAGTATTGTAGTGCATCATAAAGTCATGTGGAAGGAGCAGAATTAGGCCATTCGGCCCATCAAGTCTACGCCCCCATTCATTCATGGCTGATCTATCTCTCTCTCCTAACCACATTCTCCTACCTACTCTCCATAACCTTTGAAACCTGTACTAATCAAGAATCCATCTCTGCCTTAAAAATGCCAATTGGCCTGCACAGCCTTCTGTGGCAAAGAATTCCACATTCACCACCATCTGACTAATGAAATTGTTCCTCATCTCCTTTCTAAAGGAACATCCTTTAATTCTGAGACTGTAGCCTCTCGTCCAAGTCTCTCCCTCTAGTGGAAACATCCTCTACACATCCACGCTATCCAAGTCTTTCACTGTTCAGTAAGTTTCAGTGGGTCCCCCCTCATTCTTCTAAACTCCAGTGAGTACAGGCACAGTGCCGACAAACGCTCATCATAGGTTAGAGTTCCAGAGACAAAGTCCAATGTCCGGAAGTGTTGGCGCTGCCCAAGCAGCTGCGGTTCGCCTGCAGTCTGTCTGTCTTTTTCTCTTTTTTTTGTATTCTTTTAATTTGTTGGACGTATGTTTTAGTTTACTTTTAGTTGTGTACGTGTGTGGGGCGAGAGAAACTTGTTTTAGTCTCTTCCTTAAGGGGGGTGCGACCTTTTCTCTATCGTATCCCCGTCTCCGCCTCCGTCTGCGCTGAGGCCTAATGGCGGAGCTGGCGGCCTCCAACTGGGACCGACCTCCAGGCTCCGTAGGCAGAGCCAGGACTCACCATCGCAAAGCTGGCCGACTTCGGGGCTGTGGTGGCGTTGCGGCGGCGGCCCGGCTTCGGAGGCTCGGCCGCGGGGCCCAGTGGGCGACATCGTCGGGAGCTCGCAGGTCACAGGTTGGCGACCAGTTTTTCTGGAGCTCCCGCAACAACAGCTTCGTCCGCTGGACTGGAGGGCGGCAGCTTTGGCAGCTTTGTCCGCCCCGGGCCGCGGAGTTTGAACCGGCCCGTTCGTGGAGCTCGGATTCGGCCACGGGACTTACCATCACCCGGCGGGGTCACAACATCAGGCCTGGATCGCCTGAACGCAGAGGGAGAAAAAAGAGGGAAGAGGCAAGGACCTTAAGACTCTTGCCTCCCATCACAGTGAGGAGGTGCCTGGTCGACTCACTGTGGTGGATGTTAAACTGTGTTAAGTGTGTGTTCTGTTATTTTATTTTCTGTCATGACTGCAAGGCACGAAATTTCGTTCAAACCCAAATTTTGAATGACAATAAAGGAAACTTTATACTTTACGGAAGGGCCGTTCAGAAGCCTGATAACAGAGGGGAAGAAGCTGTTCCTCAGTCTGGTGGTGCGCGCTTTCAAGCTTCTGTACCTTCTGCTAGACGGGAGCGGGGAGAAGAAGGAATGACCGGGGTGGGACAGGGACAAGTCTTTGATTATATTAAAACTTTGCAATTTCCGGTGGTCTTGGGCAGAGCTGTTCCCAAACCAAGCTGTGATGCATCCCGGCAGTGTGCTTTCTACGTTGCATCTGTAGACCTTTGTAAGAGTCACTGGAGACATGCTGAATTTCCTCAGCCTCCTCAGGAAGTAGAGTGGTGACTTCTTGGCTGTCGCATCAACGTGGTTGGTCCACAACAGATTGTTGGTACAAGCAACCTGTTGCATTTTGGGCCGTCTAACAAAGGCAGGACCTACACAGTGAATGGTCGGCCTCTGGGTAGTGTTGTAGAGCTGAGGGGTCGAGGAGTACAGGTGCATGGTTCCTTGAAGGTCGAGTCGCAGGTAGATAAGGTGGTCAAAAAGGCTTTTGGCACTTTGGCCTTCATCAGTCAGAGTAATGAGTATAAAAGTTGGGAGGTCATGTTGCAGTTGTATAAGACGTTGGTGAGACCGCATTTAGAATATTGTGTTCAGTTGTGGGCACCATGTTATAGGAAAGATATTGTCAAGCTGGAAAGGGTTCAGAGAAGATTGACGAGGATGTTGCCAGGACTAGAGGGTGTGAGCTATAGGGAGAGGTTGAGTAGGCTGGGTCTCTATTCCTTGGAGCGCAGGAGGATGAGGGGTGATCTTGTAGAGGTGTACAAAATCACGAGGGGAATAGATTGGGTAGATGCACAGAGTCTCTTGCCCAGAGTGGGTGAATCGGGGACTAGAGGACATGGGTTCAAGGTGAAGTGGAAAAGATTTAATAGGAATTTGAGGGGTAACTTTTTCACACAAAGGGTGGTGAGTGTATGGAACTAGCTTTAGAGAAGGTAGTTGAGGCTGGGACTATTGCAGCGTTTAAGAAGCAGTTTGACAGGTACATGTTTAGAGGGACCAAACACAGGCAGGTGGGACGAGTGTAGATGAGTCATGTTGGTCAGTGTGCATAAGTTGGGCCGAAGGGCCTGTTTCCATGCTGTATCACTCTATGACTCAACTATTTCCATTTGGCACCATTGAAGCTGCTTGGGCCTGTACTCCAGCATGCTCCATGGAGTCATTAACTAGTCTTGTTAACTTGCCTTTGGTAACCAGCTGCACCAACTAGCTGCGTGAGGTATAGATGGAGTCATTGGAGTGAGGTTGGTTTGTGTCCGCAATTCTCTGCAATTTTTGTCTTGGATTAAATGTGCAGCCCAGACCGTCACACACACAAACCAACCTTCCTTCCATTGACTCCATCTACACCTCATGCTGCCTCGACAAGGCCAGCAGCATCATCAAGGACCAGTCTCACCCCGGATCACTCCCTCGTCTCCCCTTTCCCATCGGGCAAGAGGTACAGAAGTGTGAAAACGCACACCTTCAGATTTAGGGACAGTTTCATCCCAGCTGTTATCAAGCAACTGAAGTGTCACCAACTATCACCAACTAGACCTCTCATCCACCTCATTGATGATCCTCGGACCATCTTTAATCGGACTTTACTGGACTTCACCTTCCACTAAACGTTATTCCCTTTATCCTGTACACTGTGGACGGCTTGATTGTAGTCATTTATAGTCTTTCCACTGACTGGTTAGCACGCTACAAAAGCTTTTCGCTGTACCTCAGTACATGTGACAATAAACTAAACAAAACTAAACTCATGTGTAGGGAGGATTGCTGATTTAAACCGAAGATAGACACAAAAAGCTGGAGTAACTCAGCAGGTCAGGCAGCAACACTGGAGAAAAGGAATAGGTGATGTTTCAGGTAAACATAGAAAATAGGTGCAGCAGGAGGCCATTCGGCCCTTCGAGCCAGCACCGCCATTCATTGTGATCATGGCTGATCATCCACAATCAGTAACCCATTTCTGCATTCTCCCCAAACCCCCAGAGCTCTATCTAACGGGCCTGTCCCACTTCCGCGACTATTTCAGCGACTGCCGGCACCCGTCATAGGTCGTTACAGGTGGCCGAAAATGTTCAACATGTTGAAAATCCAGCAGCGACCAGAACAAGGTACGACTCTTTGGGCGACTACTCACGACCGTACAGGCTTCACCCCGCGACATTTCGCCAGGTTGTCGCCTGTACGGTCGTGAGTCGTCTCCTCTGTCGCCCAAAGAGTCATAGCGTCTTTCTGGTTGCCGCTGGATTTTCAACATGTTGAACAATTTCGCCGACCTGCAACGGCCTATGACGGGTGCCAGCAGTCGCCGAAAAGGTCGCGCAAGTGGGACAGGCCCTTAACTCGCATTGGTTCCTTTTCGATTCAATGTCAGGAATGTGATCAATTTTGCACAATGCTCAAATGAGAATATTTGAAAACGATGTTTTCGCTTCATCTAGGTCATTCCGGCACATCAGTGATGTAGAGTCACAAACTGGCCCGTTCAATGACACAAAGTCTGAAACCGCACTCAGCTTTCACATCTGATATTCTTTTGATACTAAATACCAGTTGTAACAACCAAAAAGTGTGTGGGAGGAGGCAGAGCGAGGGAATCCTGCTTTGCATCAGATATAATATCTGTTATCTCGTTGTTTTTGTTTCTGAGCGTTGTAAGGCGGGGTGCCTTTGCTATTTTAATCAAACATGCTTTGCATCCCATTCAGAATTGCATTGTCTGCAAAATGTAACCCTTAGATCTTTAGCAAAAAGGAAAAAGAGAGGCAGATTTTATGCAGCAAGTCCTTAGAAGCATTGCAGAAAACTATCAAAAGGAAGGAGGTAAAGTTAAAAAAACCCCACTTTATTTCAGTTAGAGGTGAAAGTAGTTTGTTTGTTCTGCAGAAGGAACTGCAGATGCTGGAAAATCGGAGGTAGACAAAAATGCTGGAGAAACTCAGCGGGTGAGGCAGCATCTATGGAGAGAAGGACATAGGCGATGTTTCGGGTCGAGACCCTTCTTCAGAGACAGAGTCAGGGGAAAGTTCTGACCCACTGAGGTACTCGAGCATTTTGCGTTTATCCTCGGTTTAAACCAGCACCTGCAGTTCCTTCCAATACATACTTCACAATCAATCACAATCAGAATAATACTTTATTAGCCAAGTATGTTTTTGCAACATACGAGGTATTTCATTTGCCAAGTCAGTCATACCAATAAAAAGCAACAGAACACACAAAATACCTTGACATAAACATCCACCACAGTGACTCCTCCACATTCCTCACTGTGATGGAAGGCATCATATGAAGAATATGGCAGGAGATTCTCTTAACCAACATTACCTGTCATTAAGCAAACCAGAAGTGACGGAGGAACTCAGTGGATCAGACAATAGACAATAGACAACAGGTGCAGGAGTAGGCCATTCAGCCCTTCGAGCCAGCACCGCCATTCAATGTGATCATGGCTGATCATCCCCAATCAGTACCCTGTTCCTGCCTTCTCTCCATATCCCCTGACTCCGCTATCTTTAAGAGCCCTATCTAGCTCTCTCTTGTTTTGGCTTCATTCAGCATGCTGACATTGGTTCTTCTGGCTTCCCAACTGATATTTAAGCTGCTTCGAAGACATCGTTGAAGTGTAGTTCCTAGTAGATAAGGTAGATAGACATACAAAGCTGTCCTGGGCATCCTCCACTGTCGTAGTGAAGCCAAGCCCAAATTGGAGGAACAGCATCTCATATTTCGCTTGGGCAGCTTACACCCCAGCGGTATGAATATTGATTTCTCTAACTTCAAGTAACCCTTGCATCCGCTCTCTCTCCACCCCTCCCCCACCCTACTTGTTGTACTAGTTTCACTCTTGTCCTGGTGAGTTTCATTGTCTGTAACTCATTTTCACTTAGCCTACAGCTAACAATGGCCTGTTTCTTTTTTCTTCGTTACTTTTTTTCACATCTTTCATTGATTGTTCTATATCTCTCTACATCACTGTCAATGGGATGAGAGGGCATCTTATTGAAACATATAAGATTGTTAAGGGCTTGGACACGCTAGAGGCAGGAAACATGTTCCCGATGTTGGGGGAGTCCAGAACCAGAGGCCACAGTTTAAGAATAAGGAGTAAGCCATTTAGAACGGAGACGAGGAAACACTTTTTCTCACAGAGAGTGGTGAGTGTGGAATTCTCTGCCTCAGAGGGCGGTGGAGGCCAGTTTTAAAGATAGCGGAGTCAGGGGATATGGGGAGAAGGGAGGAACGGGATTCTGATTGTGGATGAACAGCCATGATCACATTGAATGTTGATGCTAGCTCGAAGGGCCAAATGGCCTACTCCTACACCTATTGTCTTGGTGTTGTCTACATTTAGTGCTTGTCCAAATTCCGGGTCAATATTGTGGAAATACCGACCAGCATCACCCACGCTGGCAGGAAGTTCCTATGATAACCAGTCTAATGCTCATCGTAGATTAACCCACTCATTCCTGGGATCATTCTTGTAAACCTCCCCTGGACCCTCTCCAGAGCCAGCACACCCTTCCTCAGATATGGGGCCAAAAATTTCTCATAATACTCCAAATGCGGCCTGACCAGCACCTTATAGAGCCTCAGCATTACATCCCTGTTATTGTATACAAGCCCTCTTGAAATTTAGAGTTTCCTTTATTGTCATTCAAACTTTTAGTTTGAACGAAATTGCGTGCCTTGCAGTCATGACAGAGAATAAAGTAACAGAACACACAATGAACACAGTCTAACATCCACCACAGTGAGTTCACCAGGCACCTCCTCACTGTGATGGAAGGCAAAAGTCTTAAAGTCCTTGTCTCTTCCCTCCTTGTTCTCCCTCTGCGTTGAGGCGATCCAGGCTTCCGATGTTGGGCCCCTCCCCCGCCGGGTGATGGTAAGCAAGTCCCGCGGCCGAATCCGAGCTCCGCTAACGGGCCGGTTCAAACTCTGCAGCCCGGGGCGGGCGAAGCTGCTGCCCTCCAGTCCAGCGGACGAAGCTGTTGTTGCGGGAGCTCCGGAGAACCGGTCACCAACCTGTGACCTGTGAGCTCCCGATGTTGTCGTCCACTGGGCCCGCGGCCGAAGCCTCCGAGGCTCCGAAGTCGGGTCGCCGCCACCAACGCAGCACCACCACAGCCCCGAAGTCGGCCAGCTTCGCGTTGGTAAGTCCTGGCTCTGCCTCCGGAGCCTCGAGGTCAGTCCCAGTTGGAGGCTGCCAGCTCCGCGATTAGGCCTCAGCGCAGACGGAGACAAAGAAAAGGTCGCATCCCCCCGAAGGAAGAGACTAAAACAAGTATCCCCCACCCCCCACACATACACATCTAAAAATAAACTAAAACATACGTCTAACAAGACAAAAGAAAACAAAAAAAATGGAAAAGACAGACGGACTGCAGGCGAGCCGCAGCTGCTTGGCATCACCGCCACCCGCTAGCATTGAGTTTGCTTTCTTTACTTGCAGATGAACCTTTGGGGAATCCTGCACCAGCACTCCCAGGTCCCTTGGGACATGGAACATGGATAGGAAATGTTTTGAAGGATATGGGCCCAACACTGGCAAATGGGACCAGCTTAGATAGGGTATCTTGGCTGGCATGGATGAGTTGGACGAAGGGCCTGTTTCTGTGCTGCACGACTCTATGAATCTATCTCTTTGAAACCTGCTGTCCTTGATCCTATACTAACGCCCTCTTGTATTAGTCATCTCTGCAATGGGGAAATGTTTCCTACTGTCTATCCTTTCTCTGCCCCATAATTGTATGGACCTTCTCGTCTCCCCCTCAGCATCTTTGGTTTGAAGAACAATAAGCCATATCTGCCTGGCCATTTCATACAGAGGCACTCCGCCCCATGCAACATCTGATAAACTCCTCTGCAGCCTCTGTTTAAGAAGGAACTGCAGAATCCGTCCTGGGTCTCCTCCATGGCCACAGCGAGCAGCACCGGACATTGGAGGAACAGCACCTCATATTCCGTTTGGGGAGTCTGCATCCTGGGGGCATGAACATCGAATTCTCCCAATTTTGTTAGTCCTTGCTGTCTCCTCCCCTTCCTCAGTCCCCCTGCTGTCTCCTCCCATCCCCCAGCCTTCGGGCTCCTCCTCCTTTTTCCTTTCTTGTCCCCGCCCACCCCCGCCCCCGATCAGTCTGAAGAAGGGTTTCGGCCCGAAACGTTGCCTATTTCCTTCGCTCCATAGATGCTGCTGCACCCGCTGAGTTTCTCCAGCTTTTTTGTATACCTTCCTCTGCAGCCTCACTTTGTTTCGTGTGGCAACCAAATAAGCATTCAGCATCTCAACTGCGGCGGGACCAATGTTTTATGAAGGTTTACTATAACTTTCCTCCACTTACATTTTGCCAATAAAAGCAGGTGTCCTGAATGCCTTCTTAAGTTGTGAGTGTGGAATTCTCTGCCTCAGAGGGCGGTGGAAGCCGCAGAAAACTGTTTTACTGTTTTACTGTTTTTATAATTCATGTTTCTCTCTGAGTATCTACATTTTATTTGTTTAAGTTATGACATCGGATGGAAGCTGCATAACAAATCTCGTTGCTCCTATGTGCAATGACAATAAAATATATTATTATTATTTTTATTATTATTATTATTCTCTGGATGCTAACAAGAGAGAGCTAGATAGGGCTCTTAAAGATAGCGGAGTCAGGGGATATGGGGAGAAGGCAGGAACGGGGTACTGATTGGGGATGATCAGCCATGATCACATTGAATGGCGGTGCTGGCTGGAAGGGCCGAATGGCCTACTCCTGCACCTATTGTCTATTGTCTATTTACTATGTTTCCTACCTGTGCTGCCACCTTCACAGTAATCATGTATTGTCTTTCCGCTGACTGGATAGCAGGCAACAAAAGTTTTCACTGTACGTCAGTACACGTGACACCGTGGACATTGGCAACAACCATGTATACTCTGGGTGGTAAATGGCTAAGTACTCTTATCTCTGGAAGGAATGGGAAGAAATATTGTATGAAAATATTGGCCTATTTTCGTTTCAGTACGGACTTGGCCAATATCTGCACCCGTGAATTGACTGGCTTGGTGGGACATTTTGGGATGAAGAATTAAGTAGAGGAATCATGTCAAGGCCACACTGCCATTTTCCACCCTGGAAACTTGCTGACAAGCTAGACTGTGTTTTTAAGCTCCAGTATCATTCTGGTGAACGTGTTCTCTGGCTTTTCCCAACTAAAGCACCTGAGAAGGACACAGAGTGCTGGAGTAACTCAGCGGGTCAGGCAGCATCTGTGGAGAACATGGATAGGTGACGTTTCACAGAGTGCTGGAGTAACTCAGCGGGTCAGGCAGCATCTGTGGAGAACATGGATAGGTGACGTTTCACAGAGTGCTGGAGTAACTCAGCGGGGTCAGGCAGCATCTGTGGGAGAACATGGATAGGTGACGTTTCACAGAGTGCTGGAGTAACTCAGCGGGTCAGGCAGCATCTGTGGAGAACATGGATAGGTGACGTTTCACAGAGTGCTGGAGTAACTCAGCGGGTCAGGCAGCATCTGTGGAGCTAAGGAAATAGGCAACGTTTCTGGCCGAACCCCGTAAGGGTTTCGGCCCGAAACGTTGCCTATTTCCAGAAGGATTTCAGCCCGAAAAGTTGCCTATTTCCTTAGCTCCATAGAATGCTGCTGCACCATAACTCAGCGGGTCAGGCAGCATCTGTGGAGAACATGGATAGGTGATGTTTCACAGAGTGCTGGAGTAACTCAGCGGGTCAGGCAGCATCTGTGGAGAACATGGATAGGTGACGTTTCACAGAGTGCTGGAGTAACTCAGCGGGTCAGGCAGCATCTGTGGAGAACATGGATAGGTGATGTTTCACAGAGTGCTGGAGTAACTCAGCGGGTCAGGCAGCATCTGTGGAGAACATGGATAGGTGACGTTTCACAGAGTGCTGGAGCAACTCAGCGGGTCAGGCAGCATCTGTGGAGAACATGGATAGGTGACGTTTCACAGAGTGCTGGAGTAACTCAGCGGGTCAGGCTGCATCTGTGGAGAACATGGATAGGTGACGTTTCACAGAGTGCTGGAGTAACTCAGCGGGTGCAGCAGCATCTGTGGAGAACATGGATAGGTGACGTTTCACAGAGTGCTGGAGTAACTCAGTGGGTCAGGCTGCATCTGTGGAGAACACGGATAGGTAATGTTTCAGATCAAGACACTTCTTCAGACCTATCCATGTTCTCCAGCGATGCTGCCTGACCCGGTGAGGTACTCCGGCACTTTTGTGTCTTAACCAGCATTGGCAGTTTCTACCTCTCAGCTGAGACTTTGGCCCTACACAACACTAACCACAGCAACTGTGATCTTCTATGTTCTGTGTCTTTGGTTGCTCTCCAGACTTCGGTTTTGCACTGTAATGGTTTCCTCATATTATAGTTATTAATTTATGGTATTGTTAATGATAATATATTAACCTGTGAGTAATTGCGATCAAGGGCCTATTAAGGGCCTGTCCCACTTTCAAGACCTAATTCACGACCTCTGCCCTTGACTCATACTCGCAGCATGGTCATCACGAGGTGGTAGATGGGTCGTAGCAGGCTGTGATGCTGGTCGTAGGTACTCGCGGCATCAAGTAGGTCGGGGTGGTTCATGTTTTGCATGAGGAAAAATGTCCACGAGTAAAAAAGGTTGTGAATTAGGTGGTGAAAGTGGGACAGGTCCTTTACACCGCAGCACGTAAAAATTGAATTGTTCCGTTGTTGTAACAAACAGAGTCATAGGGTTTTGCAGCATGGAAACAGCCCCTTAGGCCTACTGGCCCACACAGCCCAACATGTCCATTTACACTGGTCCCACCTGCTTTGTTTGGCCCATACCCCTCCAAACCTGTCCTATCCAGAAAATGTCAGTGAACAACTCCTGACCCTGCTTGGCCACTTGACCATAACTGCGTGCGTTACTCTAGACAGTCTGGCAAATGTTTACGCCACTAAGATGTTACTTCCTTATTTTAACTGTGTGGATAAAGGCCAACGTTGAGTTTATGTCTGATGGCTTATTGTGTAAGTTCGGCAGGTTTTTGTGACTTTGTGTACGTAGATACACTGCCACTGTGGTTCCTTGTTTCTCATAACAAAGAGGTTTAGTTTGGTGCTGGTATTGCGGTAATATTGTCACGTGTAGTTCTTATCCACACACAAGATTAGAAGTTGTTCAGCCAGAGCTGAACACACGTCTCGGCATCTGCATACAATGATGAAGGCAATATCTCCAAGTTTGCGGATGACACTAAGCTGGGGGGCAGTGTTAGCTGTGAGGAGGATGCTAGGAGACTGCAAGGTGACTTCGATAGGCTGGGTGAGTGGGCAAATGTTTGGCAGATGCAGTATAATGTGGTAAATGTGAGGTTATCCATTTTGGTGGCAAAAACGGGAAAGCAGACTATTATCTAAATGGTGGCCGACTAGGAAAAGGGGAGATGCAGCGAGACCTGGGTGTCAAGGTACACCAGTCATTGAAAGTAGGCATGCAGGTGCAGCAGGCAGTGAAGAAAGCGAATGGTATGTTAGCTTTCATAGCAAAAGGATTTGAGTATAGGAACAGGGAGGTTCTACTGCAGTTGTACAGGGTCTTGGTGAGACCACACCTGGAGTATTGCGTACAGTTTTGGTCTCCAAATCTGAGGAAGGACATTATTGCCATAGAGGGAGTGCAGAGAAGGTTCACCAGACTGATTCCTGGAATGTCAGGACTGTCTTATGAAGAAAGACTGGATAGACTTGGTTTATACTCTCTAGAATTTAGGAGATTGAGAGGGGATCTTATAGAAACTTACAAAATTCTTAAGGGGTTGGACAGGCTAGATGCAGGAAGATTGCTCCCGATGTTGGGGAAGTCCAGGGCAAGGGGTCACAGCTTAAGGATAAGGGGGAAATCCTTTAAAACCGAGATGAGAAGAACTTTTTTCACACAGAGAGTGGTGAGTCTCTGGAACTCTCTGCCGCAGAGGGTAGTTGAGGCCAGTTCATTGGCTATATTTAAGAGGGAGTTAGATGTGGCCCTTGTGGCTAAGGGGATCAGAGGGTATGGAGAGAAGGCAGGTACGGGATACTGAGTTGGATGATCAGCCATGATCATATTGAATGGCGGTGCAGGCTGGAAGGGTCGAATGGCCTACTCCTGCACCTAATTTCTATGTTTCTATGTCTGCCTTGTCGCTTCTTGTGCTTCTTGTGCATGGTGGTGGAAAGATTGGTGGAAACGGGCCGGCCGCGATCGATGTGAACGCTCTTTCCTTCACCCCGTCACGTGCACTGAGATACAACGACAAACTATCCAGGCAATCATACTATACATGGAAAGCGGGTCAGGCAGCATCCCTGGAGAGAAGGGGCCGAAACTGGCAACATTTCGGGCCGAGACCCTTCTTCAGACTGAGATGCAGACGAGAGGGAAACGAGTGATATGGAAGGGTAAGGTGTGAAAACGTGCGATCAAAGAGAATGAAGATCAAGGAGAATAGATCATTGTTAGCCTGGGGAAGATGACAACGAGGCATGCAAGGTAAAGTTTAATCAGGAGGACAGTCAGACTGGTTGGACAACTAGGATGGTGGAAGGTTGAAGAGAGGGAAAGCAAGGGTTACATGAAGTTAGAGAAGTCAACATTCATACCGCTGGGCTGTAAACTGCCCAAGCCCAAGTAAGCTGCCCCTCCCATTTGCATTGGGCCTCACTTTGAAAGTGGAGGAGGCCCAGGACAGAAAGGTCAGTGTGGGAATGGGAGAGGGAGTTAAAATGTGTAGCAGCCGGGAGATCACGTTGGTCTAGGCGGGCTGAGCAGAGGTGTTCAGCGAAACGATTGCCGAGCCTGTGTTTGGTCTCGCTGATATTTCGGAGTCCGCACCTGGAACAGCAGATACAGTAGATGAGGTTGAAGGAGTGTTACTTTGTTGTCACCTTCCCCTATCTAACAATGATCTTCTACATTTTCCTTGAACTTCGTCCCCTTTGATCTCTCGTTTTCACACCTTACCCTTCCAAAACGTTTGTTTTCCTCTTCCCCCGTCTGAAGAAGGGTCTCGATCAGAGACATCGCCCATTCCTTCTATCCAGAGATGCTGCCTGTCCCGCTGAGTTACTCCAGCATTTTGTGTCTACCTTCGATGTAAACCAGCATCTGCAATTCCTTCCTACGCACACCATACATGAGTACACACAAAGGAATGAATGAATGAATGAATGAATGAATGAATGAATGGATAAGTTTATTGGCCAAGTATTCACATACAAGGAATTTGCCTTGGTGCTCCACCCGCAAGTGACAACATGACATACAGTGACATTTAGGAATGACTCATAAAACATTAAACATTAATAATAAAAACATTATTGACAAACTATACACAAATACAATAGGTTGTTCAAAAGAGAAAGGATATGGATGTAGAATGTGGTGTTATGGCAATAGAAAAAGTGCAGATAAAAAGTACAAGGGCTGTATTGAGGTTGGTTGGAAGATCGGGAGTACGACCTCAGTTTATGGGAGTTCCGTTTAATATATTCTTATAACAGTAGGCAAGGCTGTTAATGGAGTCAATGGTGGGTAGTCTGATCTGTGTGATGGACTGGGCTGCATCTATAACTCACTTGCATTCTTGGACAGAGGTATTCATACGTTTATTTTCATAAGTTCATAAGTGATAGGAGCCGAATTGGGCCCCAAGAATAAGGGGTAAGCCATTTAGAACGGAGACGAGGAAACACTTTTTCTCACAGTGAGTTGTGAGTCTGTGGAATTCTCTGCCTCAGAGGGTGTTGGAGGCCGGTTCTCTGGATACTTTCAAGAGAGAGCTAGATAGGGCTCTTTTAAGAGAGAGTTAGATAGAGCTCTAGGGGCTAGTGGAATCAAGGGATATGGGGAGAAGGCAGGCACAGGTTATTGATTGGGGAGTTTTTTCTCACCTCAGTCTTAGTTAATTAATGGCCTCCCCTTTATTCTAAGACTGTTCCCTGGTTCTGGGAGTTCATTGGGAACATTTTTCCTGCATCTAGCTTGTCCAGTCCTTTTACTCTGTTTCCATGTTTCTATAAGATGCCCCCTCATCCTTCTAAACTCCAGTGAATACAAGCCTAGTCTTTTCAATCTTTCCTCATATGACAGTCCCGCCATCCCAGGGATCAATCTGGTGATCATGTGATCATGGCTGATCATCCACAATCAGGACCCCGTTGCTGCCTTCTCCCCATTTGGTGAGGTGTCCGAACCAGGAGAAATGTGGACACGTATCAGTCTGGACAATGGTCGCATTCTCAGTCCTGAACCAAAGGTTAAAAGTTCAAACACAGGGAATCACAGTCGTACAACTTGGAAACAGGCCCTTTGGCCCTACTTTCATAGTCATGGAGCTGTACAGCATGGAAATAAACCCTTCGGCCCATCTTATCCATGCCATCCAAGTTGGCATACTGTGCTAGTCCCATTTGCCTGCATTTGGCCCATTGCCCTCCAAACCTCAAGATCCATCTGCCTTTCAAGTGGGCCCTGAGCTCTAGAATTCCCAACATTCCCTATCCTAACGTGCTTCAGAGGTTGTTTAGTTTAGTTTAATTTGGGGATTCAGCATGGAAACAGGCCCTTCGGCCCACCGAGTCGGCGCCGACCAGCGATCACCTGAACACTAGTTATATTCCACATATTTGGGACAATTTACAGAAGCCAATTAAACCAACAAACCTGCACGTCTTTGGGATGTGGGAAGGGGGTCAAGGAAAGAGCGTTCACGTCGATCGCGGCCCTGTTTCCACCGACCTTTCCATCACCGCACACAAGAAGCGACAAGACAGGCACCATTGCGTGCAGATGCCGAGATCCGAGTGTGTTCAGCTCTGGTTGAACAACTTCTAATCTTGTGTGTGGACTCGAGAAGAAGAAGAAGGATGTGGGAGGAAACGTGAGCATCAGGAGAAAACCCACGTGTTCGTGGGGAGAACGTGCAAACTCCGCACAGACAGCACTCGTAGTCAGGATGGAACCCGAGTCTCTGGCGCTGAGAGGCAGCAACTCTACCGCTGCACCACTGCGCATTTAGAATGAATGAATGAATAAGTTTATTGGCCAAGTATTCACATACAAGGTATTTGCCTTGGTGCTCCGCCCACAAGTGACAACATGACATGCAGTGACAAATGCTGCACATAAACACTCCTGACCAGCGGCTTAGGATGTTGTTGAGATCCTGCTGACACTGTGCTAAAGGCTGTCTGGCCCACTTGACATCAAGCCTCACGACCGACACACACGCACACACACACGCACACGCACACAGGGTCGCGACAACTGCGCCTGTTTACTGTGGAGTTATCGCCTGCCGCAATCAATTGCCATTTAAAATCAAAGGTTGACTTCCTTTTGAGAGCTAAATGCCCTTTGTAGCTTTCAGAATACATTTGTGTTTCCTCGTGTATAATGTCTGCAAAATGATTTCCTGCACATTTCTGGTGTGAGAATGACTGTAGACATCAGCATGCTTGTAGCATTGCAGAAGGTGAATAAGCTGGTAAACATTTTAGACCTGCCTTCTTCCCCCATTTGTTGATGTGTCAGGAGCAGGAATAACGTGGGCTCGTTAGGTATCAGTCTGGTCGCATTCTCACTTCAGAACCAAAGGTTAGAAACACAAACATAGACAATAGGTGCAGGAGGAGGCCATTTGGCCCTTCGAGCCAGCACCGCCATTCATTGTGATCATGGCTGATCGTCCCCAATCAGTAACCCGTGCCTGCCTTCTCCCCATATCCCTTGATTCCACCAGCCCCTAGAGCTCTATCTAACTCTCTCTTAAATCCATCCAGTGACATGGCCTCCACTGCCCTCTGTGGCAGGGAATTCCACAAATTCACAACTCTCTGGGTGAAAACGTTTTTTCTCACCTCAGTCTTAAATGGCCTCCCCTTTATTCTAAGAATTCAAACATGGGGAATGACAGAGTCGTACAGCATGGAAACAGGCCCTTTGGCCCTAATGTGTCCATGGCCACCAAGATGCCCCATCTAAGCCAGTGCCATTTGCCTGCCTTTGGCCCAGATCCCTCTAAACCTTTCCTGCCCATCTGCCTGTGGGACTCTGGCAGCTTGTTCCGTACACCCACCATCCTCTGAGTGCAAACGTTACCTCCCTGGGTTCCGATCAAATCTTTCCCCTCTCACCTTAAACCTATTATTCCCCTAACATGAAAAGAACCTGTGCCTTCACCCTATCTATTCCCCTCGTGATTTTATCCACCCCGACAAGATCACCTCCCAGCCTCGTGCACTCCAAGGAATAAAGTCCCAAAGTGCTGTCCTAACCGGATCTTATTGAAACATATAAGATTATTAAGGGTTTGGACATGCTAGAGGCAGGAAACATGTTCCCGATGTTGAGGGAGTGCAGAACCAGGGGCCACAGTTTAAGAATAAAAGGGGTAAGCCATTTAGAACGGAGATGAGGAAACACTTTTTCACACAGAGAGTGGTGAGTCTGTGGAATTCTCTACCTCAGAGGGCGGTGGAGGCCGGTTCTCTGGATACTTTCAAGAGGGAGCTAGATAGGGCTCTTAAAGATAGCAGAGTCAGGGGATATGGGGAGAAGGCAGGAACGGGGTACTGATTGGGGATAATCAGCCATGATCATTGAATGGCGGTGCTGGCATGAAGGGCCAAATGGCCTACTCCTGCACCTATTTCCGATGTTTCTGTGAATGACTTGAACTAAGTAGGACTGATGCTGTCTGCAGCCGTTTCTGAGCTCTGGTTACCTCTCCTAATCCCTCTGATAAAAGAACACCATTGTGATTTCCCCACTGTAATAAACGATTCAAAGAAGCAACTAAACACAGAAACATAGACAATAGGTGCAGGAGGAGGCTATTCGGCCCTTCGAGCCAGCACCGTCATTCATTGTGATCATGGCTGATTGTCCCCAATCAATAACCCATGCCTGCCTTCTCCCCATATCCCTTGATTCCACTAGCCCCTAGAGCTCTATCTAACTCTCTCTTAAATCCATCCAGTAAATTGGCCTCCACTGCCCTCTTTGGCAGGGAATTCCACAAAATTCACAACTCTCTGGGTGAAAACGTTTTTTTTCTCATCTCAGTCCTAAACAGCCTCCGCTTTATTCTTAGACTGTGGCCCCTGGTTCTGGACTCGCCCATCATTGGGAACATTTTTCCTGTATTTACCTTGTCCAGTCATTTTATAATTTTATATGTTTATAATAATAATAATAATGATAATATCTTTTATTGTCATTGCACATAAGTGCAACGAGATTTGGTAAAGATCCCTGTACCAGGGCCCTGTCCAACTGCAGTAGGATCTCTTCAAGTCAAGTCAAGTCAAGTCAAGAGAGTTTATTGTCATGTGTCCCAGATAGGACAATTAAATTCTTGCTTGCTGCAGCACAACAGAATATTGTAGACATAAATACTGAACAAATCAGTTCGATACACACATAAATAAACAGATAAAGTGCAATAGGCTGTTACAGTTCAGAATCTGTTTGTTGGTGAGTTTAATAGCCTGATGGCTGTGGGGAAGTAGCTGTTCCTGAACCTGGATGTACCAGATTTCAGGCATCTGTACCTTCTGCTCGATGGTAGCGCAGAGATTAGTGCGTGGCCAGGACGGTGTGGATCCTTGTTGATGCTGGCAGCCTTTTTGAGGCAGCGACTTCGATAGATCCCTTCGATGGTGAGGAGGTCAGAGTTGATGATGGACTGGGCAGTGGTCACAACTTTCTGCATTCTATTCCGCTCCTGGACGCTCAAGTTGCCGAACCAAGCCACGATGCAACTGGTCAGCATGCTCTCTACTGTGCACCTGTAGAAGTTCGAGAGAGTCCTCCTTGACAAACCAACTCTCCGTAATCTTCTCAGGAAGTAGAGGCACTGATGTGCCTTCTTTTTAATTGCATTAGTGTGCTGGGCCCAGGAAAGATCTTCGGAAATATGCACGCCCAGGAATTTGAAGCTCTTGACCCTTTCCACCATGTAATGTTGATGTAAATGGGATTGTGGGTCCCTATCCTACCCCTTTCAAAGTCCACAATCAGTTCCTTGGTTTTGCTGGTTTTTACTCCTATCTCAAATCCTCTTGTTATAAAGGCCAACATGCCATTAGCTTTCTTCACTGCCTGCTGTACCTGCATGTTTACTTTCAGTGACTGGTGAACAAGGATCCCCAGGTCTCGTTGCACTTCCCTTTTTTCTAACCTGACACCATTCAGATAATAATCTTCCTCCTTGTTCTTGACGCCAAAGTGGATAACATCACATTTATGTGTAAGAAGGTAGACAAAAATGCTGGAGAAACTCAGCGGGTGAGGCAGCATCTATGGAGCGACGGAAATAGGCAACGTTTCGGGCCAAAACCCTTCTTCAGACATTTATGTATATTAATGTACTTTAAACTGCATATGTCATGCATCTGCCCACTCACCCAACCTGTCCAAGTCACCCTGCAACCTCATAGCATCCTCCTCACAGTTCACACTGCCACCCAGCTTTGTGTCATCTGCAAATGTGCTAGTGTTACTTTTAATACCATCATCTAAATAATTAATATATATGGTAAATAGTTGCGGCCTCAGCACCGAGCCTTGCAGCACTCCACTCGCCACTGCCTGCCATTCGGAAAGGGACGCGTTAATCCCTACTCTTTGTTTCCTGTCTGCCAACCACTTCTCTATCCATGTCAATACCATAACCCCAATACCATGTGCTCTAATTTTGCCCACTAATCTCCTGTATGGGAACTTATCAAAGGCTTTCTGAAAGTCCAGATACACTACATCCACTGGCTCCCCTCTAATCCATTTTACTTGTCACATCCTCAAAAAATTCCAGAAGATTAGTCGAGCAGGATCTTCCCCTTCATAAATCCATGCAAACTTGGACCAATCCTTTTACTGCTATCCAACTGGTTGATGTGGTTTCTATGATGCGTTAACTTTGCAATGACCCCTGTGAGAAGTCTGGTTTGAGGTTTAAGAAGCCAAAGTGGCCTCTGACAAATACATTTGGCTAATTAGATCATACGGTCACAGAGAAGAATTAGGCCATTCGGCCCATCAAGTGATAGAGAAGAATTAGGCCATTCGGCCCATCAATCTACTCCGCCATTGAATCATGGCTGATCTATATCTCTCTCCTATCCCCGTTCTCCTGCCTTCTCCTCATAACCCCTGACACCCATACCAATCAAGAATCTGTCTCGACCTTAAAAATATCAATTGACTTGGCCTCCACAGCTGTCTGTGGCAAACAATTCCACAGATTCACCGCCCTCTGACTAAAGAAATGTCTCCTCATCTCCTTCCTAAAGGAACGTCCTTTGATACTGAGGCTGTGACCTCTAGTCCTGGTTGAAACATTCTCCGTACGTCCACTCTATCCAGGCCTTTCACTATTTGGTAAGTTTCAATAAGGTGTCCCCTCGTCCTTCTAAACTCCAGCGAGTACAGGCCCTGTACTGTCAACCGCTCAGCATATGTTAACCCACTCATTCCTGGGATCATTCTTGTAAACCTCCTCTGGACCCTCTCCAGAGCCAGCACATCCTTCCTCAGATAATGTGCCCAAAACTGCTCACAATATTCCAAATGTGGCCTGAATGGCATTAGATCTTTGTTTTTGTATTCTAGCACTATTGAAATAAATGCTAGCATTGCGATTGCCTTCCTTACTACCGATTCAACTTGCAAATTAACTTTTAGGGAATCCTGCAGCGTTAATATATAATCTATAGGTAACTAAAACTCTGACCTTGTGCTCTTCCGGTTTTGCCTTTTTTTCTATTTGCGGACCATCGCCGCACTGATTGGCCGGGTGCGCTGTCAGTCACGTGTGGCGCCCGTCTCGCCTGGCGAGGACAATATAAAGCTGAAGGAGTGGAGTGAGCAACACTGACGCTCCGCCGGCTGGAGCTGAGTCTGCGGGTGCCTCCGTGGTGTCGAGTGAACGGCCGAGCCCACTTCACGGCCTCCGTGGTGCCCAGCCGCGGGCGCCACCGGCCGTTTCCTCCGACCTGGGCTTCTACCCACGAGGCCCCGGACGGGGTTCTACGCGCTGATCCAGGAGGCATCAAGACCGCGGTGGTGGTGGGGCCTCGCCACGATGGGGCCACTGTGGTGGTGGAGCCTCGCCACGATGGGGCCACTGTGGTGGTGGAGCCTCGCCACGATGGGGCCACCGCAGGGGTGGGGCCTCGCCACGATGGGGCCACCGAATTTCGAAATCCCCGGAGAAATCTATCTCTTCCTCTTTTATCTGTTTTTTTCCTACTTCATGTCTGGTGGGGGAGGAGGAGGAATAGAGGGAGAGGGGAGCAAAGGGGGAGGTGAGGAGGGATAGCGGGGGGGGGTGGTTGTGGGGGATAGGAGGGGGGGTAGGGAGGGGAGAGGAGTTATGGAGGGAGTGAGGGAGTTACTGAGGGTAGGGGAGAAGTGAGGGAGGGATTGGGGAGGGGAAGAGGAGAGGAGAGGGGAAAGAAGACGGAGGGTGAAGAGGAGTGGGAGTGAGTGCTGGGGATGACGGAAAATGAGCCGCAGCTGCGCAGTTGGGGGGAATGGGTGAGTGGTGGAATATTGCGTTGGGGGAATGGGTGAGTGGTGGAATATTGCATTGGGGGAGCAGACCAACGGATCTGAACTCAGTCTATGGACATAACATACTGGAGTAATAGCAGGCTGGTCAGCATTTCTGGAGACCGACGGGAGGTGAGAAAAGGGCAGAACATATCAGGGGCAGCATCGGATGAGCTCAGGAAGGGTGGAGTCCATTGTTGACCGGGCAAGATGTGATGCTGAGAGAGATACTAGGATGAAAGCAGGGGAACCAGACTGAAGAGGTGTCCCAATCCAAAACATCCTCTATCCTTAATCACCAGAGATGCTGCCTGACCTGCTGAGTTACTCCAGCACTTTGTGTATGTCTATTATACGATACGGTACAATACAACTTTATTTATCCCAGAGGGAAATTGGTCTTGCACCAATCAAGGCATTGAAAGTGTCAACAGAGAGAGGGGTGAGTCTGTGCAACTCTCTGCCTCAGAGGGCGGTGGTGGCCGGTTCTCTGGATACTTTCAAGACAGAGCTAGATAGGGCTCTTAAAGATAGCGGAGTCAGGGGATATGGGGAGAAGGCAGGAACGGGGTACTGATTGTGGATGATCAGCCATGATCACATTGAATGGCAGTGCTGGCTCAAAGGGCCGAATGGCCTCTTCCTGCACATAGAAACATAGACAATAGGTGCAGGAGTAGGCCATTCGGCCATTCGAGCCTGCACCGCCATTCAATGTGATTATGGCTGATCATCCAACTCAGTATCCCGTACCTGCCTTCTCTCCATTCCCCCTGATCCCTTTAGCCACAAGGGCCACATCTAACTCCTCTTAAATATATCCAATGAACTGGCCTCAACTACCTTCTGTGGCAGAGAGTTCCAGATTCACCACTGTCTGAGTGAAAAAAAGTTTTCTCATCTCGGTCCTAAAAGACTTCCCCCTTATCCTTAAACTGTGACCCCTTGTTCTGGACTTCCCCAACATCGGGAACAATCTTCCTGCATCTAGCCTGTCCAACACCTAAAAGACTTCCCCCTTATCCTTATTGTCTATTGTCTAATGTTGGGATAATCTAACACTCTCCTCTCCCCTGGGAATAAGGTGCTTGCGTGTTGTGATGGGCTAAGAGGCACTGCGTGAACCTTCCTCACACACTATGCTAATGTATTGCTCCTGTCTCCATTGTTTTGATGTCAGTCGGCGGCAGTTCGGACCCAAGGACAAGGAGGAGGTGAAGATCATCGACCACCAGACCCAGTACCTGCGCCTGATGCCTCACCTGGCCGCCTCGCTCGCACTCACCTTCACCGGCAGGTAGGTCACCTGGCACGTTGTGTGCCACAATGTGGACGCTGGTCTAAATAATAATAACAATAATAATAATATATTTTATTGTCATTGCACATATGTGCAACGAGATTTATTATGCATCTTCCATCCGATGTCATAACTTAAACAACTAATAAAATTTAGATACCCAGAGAAACATGATTTATAAAAAGAACAGTAAAACAGTCTAAAGTGCAAATGTGTCTGTGCCGGGTCCATGTGCGACGTGACCATCAGAGGGAGACAGTCCATGGGGGTGAATGGGGGGCACTCAACAGGGCTGGTTCAGAGCCGCTATAGCTCTGGGGATGAAGCTGTTTCTGAGTCTGGAGGTTCGGGCGTAGAAGGCCTTGGAACGTCTGCCGGAAGGTAAGAGTTCGAACAGACTATTACAAGGGTGTGAGGAGTCTTTATGGATGCTGACGGCCTTCCTGAGGCACCGTGTGTGGTAGATGCCCTCCAAGGCTGGTAGCGGTGCCCCAATAATCTTTTGCGCTCTGTGGACGACGCGCTGAAGAGCTCTCCTCTCCGCCTCCGTGCAGCTGAGATACCACACAGAGATGCCTTTCGTTAAAACGTCCAAGACTAGGGGCACTTACCGCTGCCATTGTCCGAAGGACCCCTATGCAGGCTCTAATCTGGCGTATCTGCCTGTGTTGCACTATTGTGGAGGCACAAGGATCGGCAGGTAAATCTGGAGTAAAACACAAAGTTCTGGAGCAACTTGGGCAGCAGCGGTCGAGTTGCTGCCTCACAGCGCCAGAGACCCGGGCGTTGTCTGCACGGAGTTTGTACCTTCTCCACGTGAACGCGTGTAGGTTTTAGACAATAGACAATGGGTGCAGGAGAAGGCCATTCGGCCCTTCGAGCCAGCACCGCCATTCAATGTGATCATGGCTGATCATCCACAATCAGTACCCCGTTCCAGCCCTCTCCCCATATCCCCTGACTCCACTATCTCCGAGATCTCCGGTTTCCTCCCACACTCCAAAGATGTGCAGGTTTGTAGGTTAATAGGCTTCGGTAAAAAATGTAAATTGTTCCTAGTATGTGTAGGGTAGTGTTAGTGTGCGGGGATCGCTGGTCGGTACGGACTTGGTGGGCCCAAGTGTTTCCATGCTGGATCTCTAAACTAAACTAAACTAAACTAAACTAAACTAAACTAAACTAAACTAAACTAAACTAAAGTCCCACCGTGAATTGGAGGAGCAGCACCTCATATTCCGCTTGGGTAGTTTACACCCCAGCGGTATGAACATTGACTTCTCCAATTTCAGGTAGTCCCTGCTTTCTCCCTCCTTCCCCTCCCCTTCCCAGCTCTCCCACAGCCCACTGTCTCCGCCTCTTCCTTTCTTCTTCAACCCCCCTCCCCACATCAGTCTGAAGAAGGGTCTCGACCCGAAACGTCACCTGTCCCTACGCTCCATAGATGCTGCCTCACCCGCTGAGTTTCTCCAGCATTGTTGTCTGCCTTAAACTGAAACTAAACAAATTGGAGACAACTTATTCAGTCTCCACCTGCAACATTGCCCATTAATTCTCTCCACAGATGCTGCCTGAGCCATCGAGTTCTGTCCGCTCTTTGTGCCTTGCCTAAAGTGCTGTGATTTTAGAAGATGCCTTGTGACATTTGATAATAGGAAATTAAAGATTGTGATCAATTTCCATTTTGCTTAAGTAGAACATTCTAAAGGTGAAGGAAATAGCTACTGGCTGTAGTTATTAATACTTCCCGCAACAACACTAACACAGTTCCTCAAAATACCTCAAACATGTTTATTGAACACTTCTTTGTTCAGAACAAACTTTTCACCTCCCTGTTTGACTTGTTGTCTCTGGAATGGCCGTCTGTGGAGGCCGGTTCTCTGCCTCAGAGGGCGGTGGAGGCCGGTTCTCTGGATGCTTTCAAGAGAGAGCTAGATTGGGCTCTTAAAGATAGCGGGGTCAGGGGATATGGGGAGAAGGCAGGAACGGGGTACTGATTGTGGATGATCAGCCATTGAATGACGGTGCTAGCTTGAAGGGCCGAATGGCCTACTCCTGCGTCTATTGTCTATTGACTATTATCTCAGCTACAATCCAAATTGCTGCGGTTTCCAGACTTTTTTACCTTCGCTGCCAATTTGTAGAAACATAGAAGTTAAAGCAAATGTTGATCGAGTCATGGAATGGTACAGCGTGGAAACAGGCCCACACCAACCAACATGTCCCATCTACACTAGTCCCACATGCCCTTGTTTGGTCCATATCCCTCCAAACCTGCCCTATCCATGGACCTGTCTAATTGTTTCTTAAACGCTGCGATTGACCCAGCCTCAACTACCTCCTCTGGCAGCTCGTTCCATACACCCACCCACCCTTTGTGTGAAAAGATTACCCCTCTGGTTCCTATTAAACCTTTCCCCCCTCACCTTAAACCTATCTCTCAAAACAAGAGTGCTGGAGGAACTCAGCGGGTCGGGCAGCATCTGTGGAGGCAATAGACAGACGAGGTTTCGGGTGCAAACCCTTCTTCAGACTGATGGAGGGGGGGGGGGGGGGGGGGGGGCTTGGGGTGGCGGGGCGGGACAAAGCCTGGCGAGTGATGGGTGGATACAGGTGAGGGGGGTGAGTTTGATTGATTGATTGATTGATTGATTGATTGAGTGACAGATGAGTGGTGGAAGTGACAAAGGCTGGAGGTGAAGTGGAGACAAAAGGGAGTCAGATACGGAGTGAAATGTAAAGATGGAGGGAGGGGTGTGGGGGGAAGTGGGGGGGGGGGGTTGGAACAGGGGGGCATAAAAGTAAGAGACTGAAGAAGGGACCCAACCCGAAATGTGGCCTGTCTTGTTCTCCAGAGATGCTGCCTGACCCGCTGAGTTACCGACATTTGTGCCTGTACAGTTCTATGTTTTAAGAGGCTCAGGGATGGGAGATGAGTGTACGGAGAAGGGGGAAGGATCAGGGTGATGGGTGGTGGGAGAAATGTGTGTGCACTGGGATGGATCAATAGACAATAGGTGCAGGAGTAGGCCATTCGGCTTGGATAGTTTGCACCCCAGCGGGGGGTGGACTGGGGGGGGGGGCTAACAAAGGAGGACCAGGCTTGGGGGAACTACCGTGGGAGGAGATCAAAGGAGGACTTTGTAACTTTGTCAGTGCCCCTTACCTCGCACCTATTTGCATGCCTTTGGTCTGCAAGCACAGAATTTCACTGTGACTTGTCACATGACAATAATGTATTTGTTCATTCATTCATTCATCCGCAGGCTTTGGCCGATCGGGTGGTTGGTGAATGGGCCCAATCTCTGCTTGGTCTCATCGACAGATGCCAACTTGTGTGATCATGTCAGAAACATAGACAATAGGTGCAGGAGTATGGTCTATTGTCTATTGTCTAGTGTCTATTATCTCCTGCACACCAATAACTGACCCACCAACGCAGCATAGTCGGCAGCAATTTACAATGTGGGATTTTCATTCAATAGACAATAGGTGCAGGAGTAGGCCATTCGGCCCTTCGTGCCAGCACCGCCATTCAATGTAATCACGGCTGAACATCCCCAATCGGTGCCCCATTCCTGCCTTCTCCCCATATCCCCTGACTCTGCTATCTTTAAGAGCCCTATCTAGCTCTCTCTTGAAAGTATCCAGAGAACTGGCCTCCACAGAGGCAGAGAATTCCACAGACTCACAACTCTCTTAAGGGGTTGGACAGGCTAGATGCAAGAAGATTGTTCCCGATGTTGGGGAAGTCCAGGACAAGGGGTCACAGTTTAAGGATAAGGGGGAAATCTTTCAGGACCGAGATGAGAAAAACATTTTTTACACAGAGAGTGGTGAATCTGTGGAATTCTCTGCCACAGAATGTAATTGAGGCCAGTTCATTGGCTATATTTAAGAGGGGGTTAGATGTGGCCATTGTGGCTAAAGGGATCAGGGGGTATGGAGAAAAGGCAGGTACAGGATACTGAGTTGGATGATCAGCCATGATCATATCGAATGGCAGTGCAGGCTCGAATGGCCAAATGGCCTACTCCTGCACCTATTTTCTATGTTTCTATGTTTCTCTGTGAGAAAAAGTGTTTCCTCATCTACGTTCTAAATGGCTTACCCCTTATTCTTAAACTGTGGCCCCTGGTTCTGGACTGCCCCAACATCAGGAACATGTTTCCTGCCGATAACGGGTCCAAACCCTTGTTGATTGTACTTTTGAGGAATAGAAGTACAATTGCAGTGTGTGAGGGATTCCAGTAGATGGCACCTTCATCCCAGCTGGGAAGAAGGAATGGGTGACGTTTCAGGTCAAGACCCTTCTTTATACATTTCTGAAGGTCTGAAGATGGGTCTCGATCCGAAACGTCACCCATTCCTTCTCCCCAGTGATGCTGCCTGTCCTGCTGAGTCAGTCCAGCATTTTATATCTACCTTCATTATAAACCAGCATCTGCAGTTCCTTCCGACACATTTGGAACATGAGATTGTTGACATTTAGTTTACATAGAAACATAGAAAATAGGTGCAGAAGGAGGCCATTCTGCCCTTCGAGCCTGCACTGCTATTCAATGCGATCATGGCTGATCGTCCCCAATCAATAACCCGTTCCTGCCTTCTCCCCATATCCCTTGATTCCACCAGCCCCTAGAGCTCTATCTAACTCTCTCTTAAATCCATCCAGTGATTTGGCCTCCACTGCCCTCTGTGGCAGGGAATTGCACAAAGTTTAGTTTAGAGATACAGCGCGGAAACCGGTCCATCTGCCCACCGATTCCCCGTCGACCAGCAATCCCTGCACACTAATGGGCCTGTCCCACTTGACGAAGTTTTAGGCAACTGCCGGCCGGCGACTGTCATTGTCGTAGCAGGTCGCCGCAAAACCGGTGACAACCTACGCCACCCTAGCGACAACCTACGACAGCACCTACGTCAGGAGAAGTCAGGCTACGCTCATTGGCGTCAATCTTTCGCTGAAAAATGTTCAACATGTTGAAAATTTAGCGGCAACCAGAAAGATGCTACGATGTTTTGCACGACTGAGGAGACTATACCCAGCGACAAACTAGTCGCCTGCAGTTGCCTAAAAAATCGTCTAAGTGGGACAGGCCGGTAATGCTATCCAACGTACCAGGGACAATTTACAATTATAACAAACCAATTAACCTACAAACCTGCACGTCATTGGAGTGTGGGACGAAGCCGGAGCACCCGGAGAAAACCCACACAGGTCACAGGGTGAACGTACAAACTCCGTACAGACAGCATCCATAGTCAAGATCAACCCGGGTCTTTGGCGCTGTGAGGCAGCATCTCTACCGCTGCACCACCGTGCCTCTTGATCTGTACTGAACTAGGTCTCCACAAGTGGACAAGGTTTTCCATGTTATGCAGCCTATGAATCTCAATGAAAGGGTTAAAGACTTAAGGACTAAGATAAATGTGAGGTTATCCACTTTGGTTGCAAAACAAGGGGGCAGATTATTATCTCAATGGGGTTAGGTTAGGTAAGGGGGAGGTACAGAGAGACCTGGGTGTCCTTGTACACCGGTCACTGAAAGTTGGCGTGCGGGTACAGCAGGCAGTGAAGAAAGCTAATGGAATATTGGCCTTCATAACAAGAGGATTTCAGTATAGGAGTAAAGAGGTTCTTCTGCAGTTGTATAGGGCTCTGGTGAGACCACATCTGGAGTATTGTGTACAGTTTTGGTCTCCTAATTTGAGGAAGGACATCCTTGTGATTGAGGCAGTGCAGCGTAGGTTCACGAGATTGATCCCTGGGATGGCGGGACTGTCATATGAGGAAATATTGAAAAGACTAGGCTTGTATTCACTGGAGTTTAGAAGGATGAGGGGGGATCTTATAGAAACACATAAAATTATAAAAGGATTGGACAAGCTAGATGCAGGAAAAATGTTCCCAATGTTGGGCGAGTCCAGAACCAGGGGCCACAGTCTTAGAATAAAGGGGAGGCCATTAAGACTGAGGTGAAAAAAAAACGTTTTCACCCAGAGAGTTGTGAATTTGTGGAATTCCCTGCCACAGAGGGCAGTGGAGGCCAAGTCACTGGATGGATTTAAGAGAGAGTTAGATAGAGCTCTAGGGGCTAGTGGAGTCAAGGGATATGGGGAGAAGGCAGGCACGGGTTATTGATTGGGGACGATCGGCCATGATCACAATGAATGGCGGTGCTGGCTTGAAGGGCCGAATGGCCTCCTCCTGCACCTATTTTCTATGTTTATGTCCATGACTAGAATAATTAGGAAAATTATGTTTTTGAAAAAGTGACTTGTTTACCGAATGTGTGTGCGCTGAAGGACATAGTTCTTCTCCACACCCAATTAGCCCTGAGGTCATTTGTGAGGGGGTTAATGAGTGCTAGGAGCAGAATGAGGCCATTTGGCCCATCAAGTCTACTCCGCCATTCAATCATGGCTAATCTATCCAATTACCAACTAATGATCTATCTTTCCCTCTCAACCCCATTCTCCTGCCTTCTCCCCACAAACCCTGACACCTGTACTAATCAAGAATCTATCACTGCTTTATAAATATCTATTGACGTGGCCTCCACAGCCTTCTGTGGCAAAGAATTCCACAGATTCACCACCCTCTGACTAAATTAAGAAATGTAAAGAAAGATAAGAGAGCACCAACCAAGATTTCCTTCCCTGAGATGTATCAAGAAAGATTCGGGACTTTACAATACGACAGCTGCACAATTAATAACACTCGATTTTTATTACATGTTTGTTTAATGATCTGAATTATCGTTATCCCAGAGAACACAGATAGGATTTGAACTTGAGACTGGACCTTGAGATAAACTTCAAGGACCTCGGTCAGTTTTCTATATCAGAAACAGAATCAATGTGAATAGGTTAAAGTTAACATTAAACAAATCATTTGTTTATGAAAGAACTGCAGATGCTGGAAAAATCGAAGGTAGATAAAAATGCTGGAGAGACTCAGCGGGTGAGGCAGCATCAATGGAGCGATGGAATAGGTGATGTTTCGGGTCGAGACCCTTCTTCAGACTGATGCAGATGGGGGGGGGGGGGGCGGGAAGGAGAAAGGAAGAGGCGGAGACAGTGGGCTGTGGGAGAGCTGGGAAGGGGAGGGGAAGGAGGGAGAAAGCAAGGACTACCTGAAATTGGAGAAGTCAATGTTCATACCGCTGGGGTGTAAACTACCCAAGCGAAATATGAGGTGCTGCTCCTCCAATTTACGGTGGGACTCACTCTGGCCATGGAGGAGGCCCAGGACAGAAAGGTCGGATTCGGAATGGGAGGGGGAGTTGAAGTGCTGAGCCACCGGGAGATCAGGTTGGTTATTGTGAACCGAGCGGAGGTGTTGGGCGAAGCGATCGCCAAGCTATGATTAAATTAATGATATAATTCGGG
The DNA here is from genome assembly GCF_028641065.1 of Leucoraja erinaceus. Taxonomy (NCBI): domain Eukaryota; kingdom Metazoa; phylum Chordata; class Chondrichthyes; order Rajiformes; family Rajidae; genus Leucoraja; species Leucoraja erinaceus. The sequence goes on from NW_026576586.1 coordinate 101,830, forward strand.
TCAGATGCAGGTCGACTCATGGAGATAAGATAAAAATAGCCAGCAAAGTAGAAAATGGTGTGAAATCATAGTATGATGTAGTGAATCACTTCAACCTTACTATTCAGCTAGTGAGATTTCACTTTCATACCATAACCCAATTACAACTACCCAGTTTCCAAAGTAGCCTGGCAAGTAGATCGGGTGGTGAAGCAGACTTCAGTTCAGTCTAGTTTATTGTCCCGTGTACCGAGGTACAGTGAAAAGCTTTTGTTGCGTGCTAACCAGTCAGCGGAAAGACAATACATAGAAACATAGAAAATAGATGCAGGAGTAGGCCATTCAGCCCTTCGAGCCTGCACCGCCATTCAATATGATCATGGCTGATCATCCAACTCAGTATCCTGTACCTGCCTTCTCTCCGTACCCCCTGATCCCTTTAGCCACAAGGGCCACATCTAACTCCCTCTTAAATATAGTCAATGAACTGGCCTCAACTACCTTCTGTGGCAGAGAATTCCACAGATTCACGACTGTCTGTGTGAAAAATGTTTTCCTCATCTCGGTCCTAAAGGATTTCCCCCTTATCCTTAAACTGTGACCCCTTGTTCTGGACTTCCCCAACATCGGGAACAATCTTCCTGCATCTAGCCTGTCCAACCCCTTAAGAATTTTGTAAGTTTCTATAAGATCCCCCCTCAATCTTCTAAATTCTAGCGAGTACAAGCCGAGTCTATCCAGTCTTTCTTCATATGAAAGTCCTGACATCCCAGGAATCAGTCTGGTGAAACTTCTCTGTACTCCCTCTATGGCAATAATGTCCTTCCTGAGATTTGGAGACCAAAACTGTACGCAATACTCCAGGTGTGGTCTCACCAAGACCCTGTACAACTGCAGTAGAACCTCCCTGCTCTTAGACTCAAATCCTTTTGCTATAATGGATGGGATTTATATAGCGCCTTTCTAGATACTCAAGGCGCTTTACATCGCATTATTCATTCACTCCTCAGTCACACTCGGTGGTGGTGAGCTACTTCTGTAGCCACAGCTGCCCTGGGGCAGACTGACGGAAGCGTGGCTGCTAATCTGCGCCTACGGCCCCTCTGACCACCACCAGTCACTCACACACATTCACGCGCTACTTTCCTGTTTGTGCTATGAATGTTAACATACCATTCGCTTTCTTCACTGCCTGCTGCACCTGCATGCCTACTTTTAATGACTGGTGTACCATGACACCCAGGTCTCGTTGCATCTCCCCTTTCCTAATCGGCCACCATTCAGATAATAATCTACTTTCCTGTTCTTGCCACATGATTACAATCGAGCTGTTTACAGTGTAAAGATACATGATAAGGGAATAATTATTTAAGAAGAAACTGCAGATGCTGGAAAAATTGAAGGTAGATAAAAATGCTGGAGGAACTCAGCGGGTGAGGCAGCATCTATGGTGCGAAGGAATAGGTGATGTTTCGGGTCGAGACCCTTCTTTAGACTGATGTAGGGGTGGGGGGGGGCTGTACAAGAGGTGGGTGAGGCTGCACTCGGAGTGTTTTGGTCCACCCTGCTGTAGGAAAGATGCCGTTAAGCTGCAAAGAGTGCAGAGAAGGTTAACAAGATTATTAGACAATAGACAATAGGTGCAGGAGTAGGCCATTCGGCCCTTTGACCCAGCACCGCCATTCAATGTAATCATGGCTGATCATCCCCAATCAGTACCCCGTTCCTGCCTTCTCCCCTTATCCCCTGACTCTGCTATCTTTAAGAGCCCCATCCAGCTCTCTCTTGAAAGTATCCAGAGAACCGGCCTCCACCGCCCTCTGAGGCAAAGAATTCCACAGACTCACAACTCTCTGTGTGAAAAAGTGTTTCCTCGTCTCCGTTCTAAATGGCTTACCCCTTATTCTAATTCTTATTATAAGCCTCTAAACTTTTCATAGAGTCATAGAATCAGCCCAACTGGTCTACGCCGACCAACGTGTCCCATCTACAATAGATCTACCTGCCTGCATTTGGCCCATCTCCCTCCCAATTGTCCTATCCATGTACCAGTCCAAGTGTCTTTGAGTGGGAGCCTCGACCCTAAACGTCACCCATTCCTTCTCTCCAGAGATGCTGCCTGTCCTGCTGAGTTACTCCAGCATTCTGTGTCTATCTTCAAATGTCACTGAGGTTGTTATTGTACTTTGTCAATATTTAGCTCGTTACATAAACCCACCATATATTTATGGTTGGTTCTCTGGATACTTTCAAGAGAGAGCTAGATAGGGCTCTTAAAGATAGAGGAGGCAGTGGATATGGGGAGAAGGCAGGAACGGGGTACTGATTGGGGATGATCAGCCATGATCACATTGAATGGCGGTGCTGGCTCGAAGGGCCAAATGGCCTACTCCTGCACCTATTGTCTATGGAATCAACTCTTGTTTTTCAGTACACTGGGATGCAATGTTTTAACAAAAATGACACAATCTCCTCATTAATAACTTTTTTTGCACTCCAAGAAGGCAAGTGGACCTTTCTTTATCTTCAGGATTGTGAATTGGTAACATTATTGTAATATCTCTCAGAAAAGTGCCTGTAATGCAAGCAGGAGGCACAAGCAACTACAGATTCTGAAATTGTAAGCAAAGCAGAAAGTGCTGGAGGCACTCAGCGGCTCAGACAGCATCTTGCAGGGAATGGACAGGTAACATTTTGGGTTGGGGCCCTTCTTTAAGTCAAGTCAAGAGAGTTTATTGTCATGTGTCCCAGATAGGACAATGAAATTCTTGCTTTGCTTCAGCAGAACGCAATATATTAGGCATGAATAGAGAACAGATCAGTGTGTCCATATACCATTGTATAAATACATACACACATCAATAAACAAGCAGATAAAGTGCAAATAAACAGATAATGGTCTATTAATGTTCAGAGATTTGTTTCAGTTGAGTTTAACAGGCTGAGGCCTGTGGGGAAGTAGCTATTCCTGAACCTGGTCGTTGCAATCTTCAGGCTCCTGTACCTTCTGCCTGAAGGTAGTGGGGAGATGAGTGTGTGGCCAGGATGGTGTGGGTCTTTGATGATACTGCCAGCCTTTTTGAGGCAGCGACTGCGATAGATCCCCTCGATGGAAGGAAGGTCAGAGCCGATGATGGACTAGGCAGTGTTTACTACTTTTTGTAGTCTTTTCCTCCAGGGCGCTCAAATTGCCGAACCAAGCCACGATGCAACCGGTCAGCATGCTCTCTACTGTGCACCTGTGTAGAAGTTAGAGAGAGTCTTCCTTGACAAACCGACTCTCCGTAATCTTCTCAGGAAGTAGAGGCACTGATGAGCTTTCTTGATGATTGCATCAGTGTGCTGAGACCAGGAGAGATCTTCAGAGATGTGCACGCCCAGGAATTTGAAGCTCTTGACCGTTTCCACCATCGACCCGTTGATATAAACGGGATTGTGGGTCCCCCTCCTACCCCTTCCAAAGTCCACAATCAGTTCCTTGGTTTTGCTGGTGTTGAGGGCCAGGTTATTGCGCTGGCACCATATGGACAGTTGCTCGATCTCTCTTCTATACTCTGACTCATCCCCATCAGTGATACGTCCCACAACAGTGGTGTCGTCAGTGAACTTGATGATGGAGTTCGCACTGTGACTGGCTACGCAGTCATGAGTATAGAGTGAGTACAGCAGGGGGCTGAGCACGCAGCCTTGAGGTGCTGCAGTGCTGATTGTTATCGAGGCTGGCACATTTCTTCAGACTTATTCGGGCAACACACAATGTGGTGGTCACTTGCCAGCCTTTGTCCCACCTCCACCTCCCTTTTCCAGCTTTCTCCCCCCCTACCCCACCAGTCTGAAGGGGTGGACCAACCCAAAACGTCACCGGCCCATTCCTCCACATATACTGCCTCAGCCGCTGAGTTCCTCCAGCACCTTGTTTAGTGACTGTAACATTAGGTGCTTTAGAATAAAAGAGAAAGGAAGATGCGGAGACAGGGAGCTGTGGGAGAGAGTTGGAGGGAAGGGGGAATCACAGAGGGGGGGTGGACAGTGAGAGACCCGAAACGTTGCCGTTTTCCTTCGCTCCATAGATGCTGCCTCACCCGCTGAGTTTCTCCAGCATTTTTGTCTAGCTTACTTAGTAATCGTGGCTTGTGCATTCATGTGTCAAGGCATCTCACAGCCACATTATCAAACACAATTTGACACTGACGTGGTGGGAGATGAAAACAAATTGTACCCATTTATTCTAACGTGCTAATGTTGCTAATGTTCACAAACAAAGTGACAGCGAAAGATAATCTAAACAGACTTATCTGTGGTTATTCAACATTGAGAGGTTCCTATGTGTCTTTAGTTATCAGATTATCTTTTTGCGATTCTCTCCCACTATCTGTCTGCTTCGATATAAATCAAAGAGATGCTGATTCCAACAAGATAGTTACACCTACGTGCTTTGGAAGTATGCAGCGTCTCTCGTTTGAGTCAGAAGGCTGTGGGTTCAAGACCCACTCCAGAGTGTACGCAACAACGGGCCTGTCCCACTTACGCAACTTTTTCGGTGACTTGTCGCCACCCGTCGTAGGTCGTTACAGGTCGCCGAAAAATCCCACTCAACATGTTGAAAAACTGGCGACCAGAACAAGGTACGACTCTTCGGGCGACTATAGACAGTAGACAATAGACAATAGGTGCAGGAGTAGGCCATTCGGCCCTTCGAGCCAGCACCACCATTCAATGTGATCAGGGCGGTGGAGGCAGGTTCTCTGGATACTTTCAAGAGACAGCTAGATGGGGCTTTTAAAGATAGCGGAGTCACGGGATATGGGGAGAAGGCAGGAACAGGGTACTGATTATGGATGATCAGCCATGATCACATTGAATTGTGGTGCTGGCTCGAAGGGCTGAATGGCCTACTCCTGCACCTATTGTCTATTGTCTATAAGTCTGTCCAAGCTGGCCCAGTGGCTGAAACCCTCTGACCCAGGCAGCACTCCCAGTAAACCTTGTGAGCATCATGCTGAGTAATGGCCAATGAAACAGGCAGAGTTTATGATGATTTAAAAGAGAAATTGTGTTAAAAATGAGGGAAGAAAAAGGAAATATAGAGATGTCATATACAGCAGAGAAACAGGCCCTTCGGCCCAACGTGTATGCTAATCCCATTTATCTGCGTTTGGCCCATACTCCCCCCCCCGACTATTCCTATCCATGTACCTGTCCAACTGTCTTTTCATTGGTATTATTTAACCTACCTCAACTACCTCCTTTGGCAATTCATTCCATAAACCTCACCCCCCCCCTTGATCGCCTTAAAGTTAGTTCCTCTGACTCATGTTGAAGAAAGAACTGCAGATGCTGGAAAAATTGAAGGTGGACAAAAATGCTGGAGAAACTCAGAGGGTGAGGCAGCATCTATTGAGCGAAGGAATAGGTGACTTTTCTGGTCGAGGCCCTTCTTCAGACTGATGTGGGGATGTGGGGGTGGGGGGTGGGCTTCAGACATCAGTCTGAGGAAGTGTCTCGACCAGAAACGTCTCCTATTCTGAAGAAGGGTCTATTCGAAGGGTCTCGATCCGAAACGTCACCTATTCCTTAACTCCGTAGATGCTGCCTCACCCGCAGAGTTTCTCCAGTATTTTTGTCTTCCTCTGACTCTTGATAGCCCTACTCTGGGCAAGGGACTCTGTGCATTCACCCAAACTATTCCCCTCATGATTTGACACACCTCTATAAGATTACCCTCATCCTGCGCTCCAAGGAATAGAGTCCCAGCCTACTCAACCTCTCCCTGTAGCTCCCATCCTTGAATCCCGGCAATATTTTCTTTCCAGCTCAATTACAACCACAATGACAATCAGAATAATACTCTATTAGCCAAGTATGTTTTGCAACATACGAGGAATTTCATTTGCCAAGTCGGTCATACAAATAAAAAGCAACAGAACACACAAAACACATTTTAACATAAACATCCACCACAGTGACTCCTCCACATTCCTCACTGTGATGGAAGATGAAAAAAAGTTCAAATCTCTTCCATTCTTTGTTCTCCCGCGGTCGGGGGCCTCGAGCCTCTGTTGACGGGACGATCTTGACTCCCGTAGCCGGCAGTGTTTGGGCCGTCCGCATCGGGGCGATCAGTTCCTGCATCAGGGGGATGTCAGCTCCCCCGCACCGGGCGATCGAACCCCGTGTCGGGGCTGGTTGAACCTCTGCATCGTTGGAGCTCCCGACATCCACGGCCTCTCCCAGGATTGTGAGCTCCCGATGTAAAGTCTGCAGGCCACGGTTGGAGCGATCCCAGGCAAGAGATCAGCTCCATAAAACAAACCAGAGAACATTTACATCAACTTTTAACACATACTAAAAAAATTTTAAAAGACGAAAAAACAACCAGACTGTTGACGGGGCTGCAGCAGGGTGAACTAAATTGAACACAATACTCCCGATGCAGCCTCACTGATGTCTTGTACAACCGTGATATAATGTCCTGACGTCTGTACTTAACTACCTGACTGATAGCCAAGGTAGACAGAAATGGTGGAGAAACTCAGCGGGTGAGGCAGCATCTATGGAACGAAGGAAATAGACAATGATTTGGGTCGAAACCCTTCTCCAGACTGATGGGGTGGGGGGAAGAGGCGGAGACAGTGGGCTGTGGGAGAGCTGGGGAGGGGAGGGGAAGGAGGGAGAAAGCAGGGACTACCTGAAATTGGAGAAGTCGATGTTCATACCGCTGGGGTGTAAACTACCCAAGCGAAATATGAGGTGCTGCTCCTCCAATTTGCGGTGGGATTCACTCTGGCCATGGAGGAGGCCCAGGACAGAAAGGTCGGATTGGGAATGGGAGGGGGAGTTGAAGTGCTGAGCCACCGGGAGATCAGGTTGGTTAGTGTGAACTGTGTGGAGGTGTTGGGCGAAGTGATCGCCAAGCCTACGCTTGGTCTCACCGATGTAGAGCAGTGGATACCTGAAACAGCGGATGCAATAGATGAGGTTGGAGAAAGTAGACAATAATGCTGGAGAAACTCAGCGGGTGAGGCAGCATCTATGGAGCGAAGGAAATAGGCAACGTTTCGGGCCGAAACCCTTCTTCAGGGGAACCTCTGCCGCACCTGGAAAGAGGTACACTGACTGAAAGCCGGTGTACCTGAAGCCTTCCTCAGCACCCTGTTTACCTGTGACTCTACTCGGGGAATGAAACACCTGTACTCCTAGATGACTCTGCATTCCTATTAGCCATGCCGTTTACTGTAAATCATTCTGTGGTTTTGACTGTTTTATTCCGAGTAGAGTGGCAGAGGTCCAACAAATACTAACCTCAGCAAACAGCCAGGCATTTTATTTAAAGTAAATCTTTTAAAAGACTGCTTGTTGTTCGAAGAACATCTGTTGTCTCTGGGTCCTCTCCGTTTGTTGATTTAAAAAAAACCCTATCTGCTCCACTGAAGATGCAAGTCACAGAGCCATATAGGATGGAATCAGGCCATTCTGCCCAACTTGTCCATGCCAACTAACATTCCATCACCCTCAGCCATGGAGTGATACAGCGTGGAAACAGGCCCTTCGGCTCAACTTGCCCACACCGACCAACATGCCCCATCTACACCAGTCCAAGCTTCGCCCCTTATCCTCAGTCTAAACCAAAGTCAATTTTTTCAAAGTCAAAAGGCTTGGACACGCTAGAGGCAGGAAACATGTTCCCGATGTTGGGGGAGTCCAGAACCAGGGGCCACACAGTTTAAGAATAAGGGGTAAGCCATTTAGAATGGAGACTAGGAAACACTTTTTCACACAGAGAGTGGTGAGTGTGTGGAATTCTCTGCCTCAGAGGGGGTGGAGGCCTGTTCTCTGGATGCTTTCAAGAGAGAGCTAGATGGGGCACTTAAAGATAGCGGAGTCAGGGGATATGGGGAGAAGGCAGGAACGGGGTACTGATTGTGAATGAACAGCCATGATCACATTGAATGGCAGTGCTGGCTCGAAGGGCTGAATGGCCTAGTCCTGCACCTATTGTCTATTGTCTAAAAGTCAAAGTTAAAGTCAAAATTCAAAAGTCAAAAGTCGAAGCCAATTTTATTTGTCACATGTGAACCTTTCCTGTGTATGTACTGTACCTGTTCAAATGTATCTTAAATGTAATAATAGTACCTCTTAACTCCTTCCCCACTCTTCTTTTCCCAATGACTGGCATCTTTGGTTCCTCCACTGCCTCATCCAACTCTGAAGTAGAGGAGTCTGTCTTAATTGATGGAATCAACGGTATCATACAGCGTAGAACCAAACCCTGCAACTCACTGTGTCCAATCTGTCGCTACTAATCCCATTGCCTGCATATAAACATAGAAACATAGAAAATAGGTGCAGGAGGAGGCCATTCGGCCCTTCAACCAGCACCGCCATTCAATGTGATCATGGCTGATGATCGTCCCCAATCAATAACCCGTGCCTGCCTTCTCCCCACATCCCTTGATTCCACTAGCCCCTAGATTTCTATCTAACTCTCTCTTAAATCAATCCAGTGACTGTTTAATGCTTAATGTTTTATGTGTCATTCTTAACTGTTTGTATGTCATGTTGTCACTTGCGGGCGAAGCATCAAGGCAAATTCCTTGTATGTGAATACTTGGCCAATAAACTTATTCATTCATTCTTTCTATATCTCCCTGTGCCTGCTCATTCAAGTGTGGGGCAGCACGGTGGCGCAGCGGTAGAGTTGCTACCTCACTGCACCAGGGACCCGGGTTCCAACCTGACTACGAGTGCTGTCTGTAGGGAGTTTGCACGTTCTCCCTGTGGGAGAGCTGGGAAGGGGAGGGGAAGGAGGGAGAAAGCAGGGACTACCTGAAATTGGAGAAGTCAATGTTCATACCGCTGGGGTGTAAACTACCCAAGCGAAATATGAGGTGCTGCTCCTCCAATTTGTGGTGGGCCTCACTCTGGCCATGGAGGAGGCCCAGGACAGATAGGTCGGATTGGGAATGGGAGGGGGAGTTGAAGTATTGAGCCACCGGGAGATCAGGTAGGTTAATGGAACTGAGCGGAGGTGTTGGGCGAAACGATCGCCAAGCCTGCGCTTGGTCTCACCGATGTAGAGTAGCTGACACCTAGAGCAGCGGATGCAATAGATGAGGTTGGAGGAGGTGCAGGTGAACCTCTGTCACACCTGGAAAGACTGCTTGGGTCGTATTTTGCTTGGGTAGTTTACACCCCAGCGGTACGAACATTGACTTCTCCAATTTCAAGTAGTCCCTGCTTTCTCCCTCCTTCCCCTCCCCTTCCCAGCTCTCCCACAGCCCACTGTCTCCGCCTCTTCCTTTCTTCCCCCTCCCCCCCACACACATCAGTCTGAAGAAGGGTCGACCCGAAACGTCACCTATTCCTTTGCTCCATAGATGCTGCCTCACCCGCTGAGTTTCTCCAGCATTTTTATCTACCTTCGTTTTTTCCAACATCTGCTGTTCCTTCTTAAACACTTGGTTGTCTGCCTGATCTGCGCCTCTCATAATTATATCTACCTCTCTCATCTCACCTCTCAACCTTCTTCACTTGAGAGGAAGATGACGTCAGTTCCCAGTGGAGCAGTTGTGTCAGTCTTATTCTCTTTCAAGTGCCTATCCAGTTCCCTCTTTCAAGCTACTGTTGATTCCAGCATCCATACGATCATGGTGTTAATGGCATACGTTTATACAGCGGCAGGGCCACTCACATACACTTGCGCCTGAGCTGACACCTGTCCCATCACCATCCAGGTGGAGCCCTGGAGAGTGTTGCAGAGCAGACAGACAATAGACAATAGGTGGAGGAGTAGGCCATTCGGCCCTTCGAGCCAGCACCGCCATTCAATGTGATCATGGCTTATTATCCCCAATTAGTACCCCGTTCCTGCCTTCTCCCCATATCCCCTGACTCCACTATTTTTAAGAGCCCTATCTAGCTCTCTCTTGAAAGTATCCAGAGAACCTGCCTCCACCGCCCTCTGAGGCAGAGAATTCCACAGACTCACAACACTCTGTGTGAAAAAGTGTTTCCTCATCTCAGTTCTAAATGGCTTACCCTTCATTTTTAAATTGTGGCCCCTGGTTCTGAACTCCCCCAACATCGGGAACATGTTTCCTGCCCCTAGCGTGTTCGAACCCTTAACAATATTAAATGTTTCAATAAGATATCCTCTCATCCTTCTAAACTCCAGAGTGTACAAGCCCAGCTGCTCCATTCTCTCAGCATATGACAGTCCCGCCATCCCGGGAATTAACCTTGTAAGCCTACGCTGCACTCCCTCAATAGCAAGAATGTCCTTCCTCAAATTAGGGGACCAAAACAGCACACAATACTCCAGGTGTGGTCTCACTAGGGCTCTGTACAACTGCAGAAGGACCTCTTTGCTCCTTTACTCAACTCCTCTTGTTATAAAGGCCAACATGCCATTCGCTTTCTTCACTGCCTGCTGTACCTGCATGCTTACTTTCATTGACTGATGAACAAGGACCCCCCGATCCCGTTGTACTTCCCCTTTTCCCAACTTGACACCATTTAGATAATAATCCTTTTGTTGCCATGTACCTGGTCAGCAGATAGGGGCCACAGTTTAAGATTAAGAAGTAAGCCATTTAGAACGAAGACGAGGAAACACTTTTTCACACAGAGAGTTGTGAGTCTGTGGAATTCTCTGCCTCAGAGGGCGGTGGAGGCCGGTTCTCTGGATACTTTCAAGAGAGAGCTAGATAGGGCTCTTAAAGATAGTGGAGTCAGGGGATATGGGGAGAAGGCAGGAACGGGGTACTGAGTTTGTGGATGATCAGCCATGATCACATTGAATGGCGGTGCTGGCTCGAAGGGCCGAATGGCCTCCTCCTGCACCTATTGTCTAATACATGATTACAATGGAGCCGTTTGCAATGTATAGATGCAAGAGTGTGGAGCAATTGTTCTATGAGTTTGTAGATCTGCAGCTGTGGCCAGCACACACACACACACAGATAGTCACCTGGTGTTCAAGAAGGAACTGCAGATGCTGGAAAATCGAAGGTAGACAAAAGTGCTGCAGAAAGTCAGCGGGTGCAGCAGCATCTATGGAGCGAAGGAAATGGGCACCATTACGGCAGTCACACAGTGGGAGAGTGCATCAGTTCCAGCAGTTAGATATGAGGGTTGCGGGCGGATGCAACGTAGATGGGGCATCTTGGTTGCCATGAAGATTGAGCCCAGGGGCCTGTTTCTGTGCTGTATGACCATTTGTTACTCAATGCTGAAGCACGTTATGTATTCCTGTGGCATCTACACTTGGGGTTATTCAGCTGGCTGTCATTTCAATGCATTTTTTAAGTGAAAACCACAACTTCTTTTTAATGCTGTGTCTCATTAACTCTTCGCTTACCAAACGGGTGATGCTGTCAGCAAATGTTATTGTGTAATAATAGTCTGATGGCGGGGAAGTGAGTGGAATATTCAATATAACAATGTGATTAAACCTGTTAGTGGATGATGAAATATACCCTATATTAGAGAGCTAGATAGGGCTCTTAAAGACAGCGGAGTCAGGGGATACGGGGAGAAGTCAGGAACGGGGGTACACAAAAATGCTGGAGAAACTCAGCGGGTGCAGCAGCATCTATGGAGCGAAGGAAATAGGCAACGTTTCGGGCCGAAACCCTTCTTCAGACTTCCCTAGTCAGGAACGGGGTACTGATTGTGGATGATCAGCCATGATCACATTGTGTGGCGGTACTGGCTTGAAGGGCCGAATGGCCTACTCCTCCACCTGTTGTCTATTCTCTATTGAAATATGTCCCCGATGTTGGGGAAGTCCAGAACCAGGGGCTACAGTTTAAGAATATGGGGTAAGCCATTTAGAACGGAGATGAGGAAACACTTTTTCTCACAGAGAGTGGCGGTGGAGGCAGGTTCTCTGGATACTTTCAAGAGAGAGCTAGATAGGGCTCTTAAAGATAGCGGAGTCAGGGGATATGGGGAGAAGGCAGGAACGGGGTACTGATTGGGGATGATCAGCCATGATCACATTGAATGGTGGTGCTGGCTCGATGGGCTGAATGGCCTACTCCTGCACCTATTGTCTATTGTCTATTAGTATAAAAAGAAAGTATATTATACTATATATTATAAAATAACATAGTGTGATGTTTGCCAACTGATTACTTAGCATTGATCAGTAGAAGGGCGGTTGTCTGGCACTTTGACATTTATGCCTTTGACATATGCACAATCATCACAATTCACATATTGCAGACTAGTTGCATCAGGCCTCTGTTTGGCAACAGCTCTGCCAAAGACCGTAAGAAATTGCAGAGAGTTGTGGATATAGCCCAGTCACAGTCAAAGAGTGATAGAGTCATTCAGTGTGGAAACAGGATCATTGGCACAACTTGCCCACATTGCCCAACATGCCCCCATCCACACTATCTCCCACCTGCCTGCATTTGGTTCATATCCCTCTAAACCTGTCCTATCCATGTACCTGTCCACATGTTTCTTAAACGTGGTCACAGGAATGGAAGGCAACCTCGTCCCCATTACACAGCTACATCTCTTCACCAGATAAAAGCTGTCCAGGGTCTGAGCTCCCCAGAGGAGCGTGGATGGGTGAAGCTCAACAGACCTGGTACTGGAGTTGGGCGTTTCAACGCCAGCGTGTGGAGATGGGGGCTCCCTCCGCCAGAGCCCAGCCTGTGAATGTGGAGCAGAACAACAGACAGCCAACCATGTCATCTCTGGGTGCCCGCTCTACCACCCACCAAATGGAGCTGTGTCAGGGCCTGGCAGATATTGACACCAACAGAGCCAACAACCTGGCTGCTCAACACCCACCCGGCTTGAGATCTAACTGTTCCTTTGGTTTATTTATGTTTCATTCACAAGAAGAAGAGACGTTAAACGTTGTAACGGTACCTATCAACTACCTCCTCTGGCAGCTTGTTCCACACACCCACCACACTTTGCGTAAAAAAGTTACACCTCAGGTTCCTATTAAATGTTTACCCTCCACCTTAAACCTATGTCCTCTGGCTCTTGATTCCCCTACTTTAGGCAAAATCTGTGCATCTACCCGATCTATTCCTCTCATGATTTTGTATGCTTCTATAAGGTCACCACTCACCCTCCTGCTCTCCAAGGAATAGTCCCAGCCTGCTCACCTTCCCCTATAGCTCAGACCGTCAAGACCTGGCAACATCCTTGTAAAAAGTCTCCTCTGCACCCTTCCCAGCTTGACAACATCTTTCCTATAACATGGTGACCAACACTAAATGCGGCCTCACCAACATATTATAGAACCTAACATCTAAACTCAATACTCTGACTGATGAAGGCCAGTGTAGAGACCTTTGAACTACCTTTAACCAGAGTTTACTGGATTTTACCCTGCACTAAACATTATTCCCTTTATCTTGGAGTATTGTGTGCAGTTTTGGTCCCCTAATTTGAGGAAGGACATTCTTGCTATTGAGGGAGTGCAGCGTAGGTTTACAAGGTTAATTCCCGGGATGGCGGGACTGTCATATGCTGAGAGAATGGAGGGGCTGGGCTTGTACACTCTGGAGTTTAGAAGGATGAGAGGGCATCTTATTGAAACATATAAGATTATTAAGGTTTCGGCAGGAAACATGTTCCCTATGTTGGGGGAGTCCAGAACCAGGGGCCACAGTTTAAGAATAAGGAGTAAGCCATTTGGAACGGAGACGAGGAAACACATTTTATCACAGAGAGTTGCGAGTCTGTGGAATTCTCTGCCTCGGAGGGTGATGGAGGCCGGTTCTCTGGATACTTTCAAGAGAGAGCTAGATAGGGCTCTTAAAAATAGCGGAGTCAGGGGATATAGGGAGAAGGCAGGAACGGGGTAGTGATTGGGGATAATCAGCTGTGATCACAATGAGTGGCGGTGCTGGCTCGAAGGCCTGAATGGCCTACTCCTGCACTATTGTCTATTGTCTATTGTACACAGTGGACGGCTTGAATGTGATCATGTATAGTCTTTCCGCTGACTGGATAGCACGCAACGAAAAAGCTTTTCACTGTACCTCAGTACACGTAACAATTACTAACTAAACTAGATTTCTCTCCTCTCGCCTGAAGCCTGTGCCCTCTAGTTTTAGAATCCTCTACCCTGACTTCATCATTCTACTGTGCATTGCTCTGTAAAGTCATGCATTCGATTCGAACAACAGGAAACAAGTGTACTCAAAATTGCAGAAACAAAGAATCTACTTAAAAATAGAACCCTATTTTGACCTTGGGAAGTCCCAGAGAACTTCCAACGAATTATCTTTTGAAATGCAGTTCTTGTTGTTGTCGTCTGTGAAGCTGCTAAATCGTCAAACGAAATCAGGTGAAAAGGAAAGTGTTTGAGATAGTGTCAAATTTGTTCTTGCTCGACAACTTGGGACATCGTGCTGCAGCCAGACCTGGACCTGAATGTTACCTGGTTACAGGGAGAGCTTGTATATACTGGGACTTATTTATATAGAAACATAGACAATAGGTGCAGGAGTAGGCCATTCGGCCCTTCCAGCCTGCACCGCCATTCAATATGATCATGGCTGATCATCCAACTCAGTATCCCATCCCTGCCTTCTCTCCATACCCCCTGATCCCTTTAGCCACAAGGGCCACGTCTAACTCCCTCTTAAATATAGCCAATGAACTGGCCTCAACTACATTCTGTGGCAGAGAATTCCACAGATTCACCACTCTCTGTGTGTGAAAAAAAATTCTCATCTCGGTCCTAAAAGAATTCCCCCTTATCCTTAAACTGTGACCCCTTGTCCTGGACTTCCCCAACATCGGGAACAATCTTCCTGCATCTAGCCTGTCCAACCCTTTAAGAATTTTGTAAGTTTCTATAAGATCCCCCCTCAATCTCCTAAATTCTAGCGAGTACAAGCCGAGTCTATCCAGTCTTTCTTCATATGAAAGTCCTGACATCCCAGGAATTGGAGTGTAGGAGGCTGAGGGGCGACATAACGGAGGTGTACAAGATCATGAGGGGCACGGATAAAGAGAGCACACAGTGTTTATCTCCAGGGCAGAGGATTCTCAAGCTAGAGGGCACAGGCTTGCGGTTAGAGATTTAAGTCCGTATCTGGAGGAAGCTGTAGAAGTGGATGCACGTCTGACTTTAACTTGTTTAAGAAAGAACTGCAGATGCTGGAAGATCGAAGGTAGACAAAAGTGCTGGAGTAACTCAGCGGGTGCAGCAGCATCTATGGAGCGAAGGAAATGGGCAACGTTTCGGCCTTCTTCAGACTCTTTACTTGGTCAGATATATGGACGGAAGGGTAGAGAGGGACAGCATTTCCCCTGCATTTTTGTCTGCCTTCGTTGGGCAAATATCGATTGTTTTCTCTGAAACGCCGCAGGTTGAGAGGGGACCTGATGGATGTATATAAAATTCTGTGAGGTATAGATAGGGTAGACAGTCAGAATCTTTTTTCCCAGGGTGGAAATGGCAACGACTAGAGGGCGTGACTTCAAGGTGGGAGGGGGAAAGTTTAAAGGATATGTGTGGGGCGGGTTTTTTACACAGAGGGTGGTGGGTGCCTGGAACGCGCTGCCAGGGGTGGTGGTGAAGGCAGATACGATCGTGGTGTTTAAAAGGATTTTAGATAGGCACGTGGATATGGATGGATATGGATCGCATACAGGCAGATGAGATCAGTTTAACTGGAAGGTAGACAAAAATGCTGGAGAAACTCAGCGGGGGAGGCAGCATCGATGGAGCGAAGGAATAGGTGATGTTTTAGGATGAGACCCTTTTTCAGATTGATGAGGAGGTGGGGGATGGGGCGGGAAGAAGAAAGGAAGAGGTGGAGACGGTGGGCTGTGGGGGAGCTGGGAAGGGGAGGGGAAGGAGGGAGAAAGCAGGGACTACCTGAAATTGGAGAAGTCAATGTTCATACCGCTGGGGTGTAAACTACCCAAGCGAAATAAGAGTTTAACTGGCATCAGTTAGGACTGCACAGTCGCACGGCGGTGGAGTTACAGCGCGAGAGACCTGGGTTCGATCCTGACTACGGGTGCTGTCTGTACGGAGTTTGCACGTTTTCCCCGTGACCTGTGTGGGTTTTCTCCGAGATCTCCGCTTTCCTCCCACACTCCAAAGACGTGCAGGATTGGCGGGAGGTGAATTGGCAAGTAAAATGATAAATTGTCCCCTAGTGTGTGTAGGCTGATGCTAGTGTACGGGGTGATCACTGGTCGGGACGGACTCGATGGGCTGAAGGGCCAGTTTCTGCACCGTATCTCTAGAACATGTTTGGCACAGTGTGGGCGGAAGGGCTTGTTCCTGTACTGTGCTGTTCTCTGTTCTCCTGGTCTATGTCCAACCACAGTTTTTAAGACGGAACTGCAGATGCTGGAAAATCGAAGGTAGACAAAAGTGCTGAAGAAACTCAGCGGGTGCAGCAGCATCTATGGAGCGAAGGAAATAGGCGACGTTTCGTCCCGACTGACCCGCTTAGTTATGCTGCCTGACCTGCTGAGTTATGGTGCAGCAGCATCTATGGAGCTAAGGAAATAGGCAACGTTTCGGGCCAAAACCCTTCTGGAAATAGGCAACGTTTCGGGCCGAAACCCGGAAGGGTTTCGGCCCGAAACGTTGCCTATTTCCTTCAGGGTTTCGTCCCGAAACGTCGCCTATTTCCTTTGCTCCATAGATGCTGCTGCACCCGCTGAGTTTCTCCGGCACTTTTGTCTACCTCCAACACACAGTTCTTGTCGTATCCTCTCTCTGGCCCTTCCGCTGAAGTTGAAACCTTTCCCATTCTGAAGCAAGGCTGTGGATGGGAGACATCAGCTGCGATCATCGCCTTCTCCCCACAGCTGCTTCCTGAGCCGCTGAGTATTTCCAGCTGTTTCTGTTTTTCGTTCTAGACTTGTTTCCCCGGAGTGAAAAACTAATTAAGACCTTATTTACAACGAGTAATTAATACACTGCGTTCCCCAGATGCAAACCTTCCAATCATCCGCTGAATCCCTTTGACAAATTGCAGGCAGCAGTTACCATGAATCAGCTGCTTTACTGTATGTGACGTTAAAGCCACTGCATATCTGCTTCATGTTTGTGGTTCCTTAAATTTCTCATATTTGTTAAACATAGACTCGCCACTCTCTGTGTGAAAAAGTGTTTGTCAACTTATTGTGCGCCAGTTACTTACCATTCCACCAGTACACTCGACACGCGACAGTCCTGCAAACACGCCAGGTTCTCCCAAGTGCTGTAAGCCTTCAGGCCTGCGACCAGCGCCTGCAACGAGCGATTGTTGACCAGGTTCCTGCCTTGGCACATATCTTCATCCAGTATCTCTCCCGCATACCTGTGGTGGGCGACACAGCAAGAAACCTGAATCCCCCAACGAGCGGTCAACCATAACGCAAGTGCCAGCTGACTTGTCCAATCATAGAAACATAGAAATTAGGTGCAGGAGTAGGCCATTCGGCCCTTCGAGCCTGCACCGCCATTCAATATGATCATGGCTGATCATCCAACTCAGTATCCCGTACCTGCCTTCTCTCCATACCCCCTGATCCCCTTAGCCACAAGGGCCACATCTAACTCCCTCTATCCTATCCTACTCAAGTCTATCCTATCCAATAGTCTATCCAAGTCACACGGGCCACATCTAACTCCCTCTTAAATATAGCCAATGAACTGGCCTCAACTACCTTCTGTGGCAGAGAATTCCACAGATTCACCACTCTCTGTGTGAAAAATGTTTTCCTCATCTCGGTCCTAAAAGACTTCCCCCTTATCCTTAAACTGTGACCCCTTGTTCTGGACTTCCCCAACATCAGGGAAGGTAGTGCATCCATGGATAACAAGGGAAATCAGGGATAGTATCAAAGCAAAGGATGATGCGTACAAACTAGCCAGAAAAAGCAGCATACCGGAGGACTGGGAGAAATTCAGAGACCAGCAGAGGAGGACGAAGGGCTTAATTAGGAAAGGAAAAATGGATTATGAAAGAAAACTGGCAGGGAACATAAAAACTGACTGCAAAAGTTTTTATAGATATGTGAAAAGAAAGAGATTAGTTAAAACAAATGTAGGTCCCTTGCAGTCAGAAACAGGTGAGTTGATCATGAGGAACCAGGATATGGCGGACCAATTGAATAACTACTTTGGTTCCGTCTTCACTAAGGAAGGCATAATTGATCTGCTGGAAATAGCAGGGGCCCGCGGGTCAAAGGAGGTGGAGGAATTGAGTGAAATCCAGGTTAGCCGGGAAGTGGTGTTGGGTAAATTGAATGGATTAAAGGCCGATAAATCCCCAGGGCCAGATAGGCTGCATCCCAGAGTACTTAAGGAAGTAGCTCCAGAAATAGTGGATGCATTAGTAATAATCTTTCAAAACTCTTTAGATTCTGGAGTAGTTCCAGAGGATTGGCGGGTAGCAAACGTAACCCCACTTTTTAAGAAGGGAGGGAGAGAGAAAACGGGGAATTACAGACCAGTTAGCCTAACATCGGTAGTGGGGAAACTGCTAGAGTCAGTTATTAAAGATGGGATAGCAGCACATTTGGAAAGTGGTGAAATCATTGGACAAAGTCAGCATGGATTTACGAAAGGTAAATCATGTCTGACGAATCTTATTGAATTTTTCGAGGATGTAACTAGTAGCGTGGATAGGGGAGAACCAGTGGATGTAGTGTATCTGGACTTCCAGAAGGCTTTCAACAAGGTCCCACATAAGAGATTAGTATACAAACTTAAAGCACATGGCATTGGGGGTTCAGTATTGATGTGGATAGAGAACTGGCTGGCAAACAGGAAGCAAAGAGTAGGAGTAAACTGGTCCTTTTCACAATGGCAGGCAGTGACTAGTGGGGTACCGCAAGGCTCAGTACTGGGACCCCAGCTATTTACAATATATATTAATGATCTGGATGAGGGAATTGAAGGCAATATCTCCAAGTTTGCGGATGACACTAAGCTGGGGGGCAGTGTTAGGTGTGAGGAGGATGCTAGGAGACTGCAAGGTGACTTGGATAGGCTGGGTGAGTGGGCAAATGTTTGGCAGATGCAGTATAATGTGGATAAATGTGAGGTTATCCATTTTGGTGGCAAAAACGGGAAAGCAGACTATTATCTGAATGGTGGCCGATTAGGAAAGGGGGAGATGCAGCGAGACCTGGGTGTCATGGTACACCAGTCATTGAAGGTAGGCATGCAGGTGCAGCAGGCAGTGAAGAAAGCGAATGGTATGTTGGCTTTCATAGCAAGAGGATTTGAGTATAGGAGCAGGGAGGTTCTACTGCAGTTGTACAGGGTCTTGGTGAGACCACACCTGGAGTATTGCGTGCAGTTTTGGTCTCCAAATCTGAGGAAGGACATTATTGCCATAGAGGGAGTGCAGAGAAGGTTCACCAGACTGATTCCTGGGATGTCAGGACTGTCTTATGAAGAAAGACTGGATAGACTTGGTTTATACTCTCTAGAATTTAGGAGATTGAGAGGGGATCTTATAGAAACTTACAAAATTCTTAAGGGGTTGGACAGGCTAGATGCAGGAAGATTGTTCCCGATGTTGGGGAAGTCCAGAACAAGGGGTCACAGCTTAAGGATAAGGGGGAAATCCTTTAAAACCGAGATGAGGAGAACTTTTTTCACACAGAGAGTGGTGAATCTCTGGAACTCTCTACCACAGAGGGTAGTTGAGGCCAGTTCATTGGCTATATTTAAGAGGGAGTTAGATGTGGCCCTTGTGGCCAAGGGGATCAGAGGGTATGGAGAGAAGGCAGGTACAGGATACTGAGTTGGATGATCAGCCATGATCATATTGAATGGCGGCGCAGGCTCGAAGGGCCGAATGGCCTACTCCTGCACCTAATTTCTATGTTTCTATCGGGAACAATCTTCCTGCATCTAGCCTGTCCAACCCCTTAAGAATTTTGTAAGTTTCTATAAGATCCCCCCTCAATCTTCTAAATTCTAGCGAGTACAAGCCGAGTCTATCCAGTCTTTCTTCATATGAAAGTCCTGACATCCCAGGAATCAGTCTGGTGAACCTTCTCTGACGCCACTTCCCGGCTAACCTGGATTTCACTCAGTTCCTCCATCTCATTTGACCCCCGGGCCCCTGTTATTTCCAGCAGATTATTTATGTCTTCCTTAGTGAAGACAGAACCAAAGTAGTTATTCAATTGGTCTGCCATGTCCTTGTTCCCCCTGATCAACTCACCTGTTTCTGACTGCAAGGGAGCTACATTTGTTTTAACTGTTTTTTTCTCTTCACATATCGATAAAAACGTTTACAGTCAGTTTTTATGTTCCCTGCCAGTTTTCTTTCATAATCTATTTTCCTTTTCCTAATTAAGCCCTTTGTCCTCCTCTGCTGGTCTCTGAATTTCCCCCAGTCCTCTGGTAGGCTGCTTTTTCTGGCTAATTTGTCGCTTCATCTTTCGCTTTGATACTATCCCTGATTTCCCTTGTTATCCACGGATGTACTACCTTCCCTGATTTATTCTTTTGCCAAACTGGTATGAACAATTTTTGTAGTTCATCCATGCAGCCTTTAAATGCCTTCCATTGCATATCCACCGTCAACCCTTTAAGAATCAATTGCCAGTCAATCTTGGCCAATTCACGTCTCATACCCTCAAAGTTACGTTTCTTTAAGTTCAGAACCCTTGTTTCTGAATTAACAATGTCACTCTCCATCCTAATGAAGAACTCAGCCATATTATGGTCACTCTTGCCCAAGGGGCCACGCACAACAAGACTGCTAACTAACCTTTCCTCATTACTCAATACCCAGTCTAGAATAGCCTGCTCTCTCGTTGGTTCCTCTACATGTTGGTTTAGAAAACTATCCCGCATACATTCCAAGAAATCCTCTTCATCAGCACCCCTGCCAATTTGATTCACCCAATCTATATGTAGATTGTAGTCGCCCATTATAACTGTTTTACCTTTGTTGCACGCATTTCTAATTTCCTGTTTAATGCCATCCCCACTAATACTGTTAGGTGGCCTGTACACAACGCCCACTAGAGTTTTCTGCCTCTTAGTGTTTCGCAGCTCTACCCATATCGATTCCACATCCTCCAAGCTAATGTCCTTCCTTTCCATTGCGTTAATCTGCTCTCTAACCAGCAACGCTACCCCACCTCCTTTCCCTTTCTGTCTATCCCTCCTGAAAATTGAATATCCCTGGATGTTCAGCTCCCAGCCTTGGTCACCCTGGAGCCATGTCTCCGTGATCCCAACTATATCATAGTCATTAATAGCTATCTGCACATTCAACTCATCCACCTTATTACGAATGCTCCTTGCATTGAAACACAAAGCCTTCAGGCTTGTTTTTGCAACTTTAGGCTGTGCATGCCTTACGCAAGAAGAAGGTAGGGCTCTTAAAGATAGCGGAGCTAGGAGATATGGGGAGAAGGCAGGGGTAAACATAGAAACATAGAAACATAGAAATTAGGTGCAGGAGTAGGCCATTCGGCCCTTCGAGCCTGCACCGCCATTCAATATGATCATGGCTGATCATCCAACTCAGTATACTGTACCTGCCTTCTCTCCATACCCCCTGATCCCCTTAGCCACAAGGGCCACATCTAACTCCCTCTTAAATATAGCCAATGAACTGGCCTCAACTACCCTCTGTGGCAGCGAATTCCACAGATTCACCACTCTGTGTGTGAAAAAAGTTCTTCTCATCTCGGTTTTAAAGGATTTCCCTCTGATCCTTAAGCTGTGACCCCTTGTCCTGGACTTCCCTATCATCGGGAACACCTTATTACGAATGCTCCTGATTGGGGATGATCACATTGAATGGCGGTGCTGGCTCGAAGGGCCGAATGGCCTACTCCTGCACCTATTGTCTATTGTCTATAATCAGAGAATTCAATGTTTTGCCAATATTAATTGGTTGAGAAGAGGAACAACTGGAGTAGTCTAGGCGTGAGTTTTGGATTGACAATAAAATCACAGTCACGTCATATATAGTCAGTGGCGTGCAGCATGGAAACAGGCCCTTTGGCCCAATGTGTCCGTGCCAACCAAAATATCCCATTAAACAAGTTCCACCTAGCCCTGTTTGCCCACATCCCTCTAAACCTGTCCTATCCACGTGCCTGTCCAAGTGTCTTTTAAATGCTGTTATAGTACCTGCCTCAACCACCTCCTCTGGCAGCTCGTTCCATAAACCCACCACCCTCTGTGTGAGAAGAAGATGTAACTTGTAGGCACCGACGTGCTGCAGATGCTGGAAAAATCGATGGTAGACAAAAATGCTGGAGAAACTCAGCGGGTGAGGCAGCATCTATGGAGCGAAGGAATAGGTGACGTTTTGGGTCGAGACCCTTCTTATGACTGATGGATGTGTCAGTCAGTGGGTCTGACTCAGTGGGTCAGTCAGCATCTGTGGAGGATCGACACCAAGTGCTGGAATATCTTCGAGCTATACCTGCAGTTCCTTTCTACAACATCAGTGGAACGATGTACAGATGACATTTGGGTCGAGACCCTTCTCTAAAGCTTTTCACTGTACCTCAGTACATGTGACAATAAACTCAACTGAACTGAACTGAAGTTCTAGGAGCAGAATCAGGCCATTCGGCCTATTGTCTACTCCGCCATTCAATCATGGCTGATCCATCTCTCCCTCCTAACCCCATTCTCCTGCCTTCTCCCCACGACCCCTGACACCCGTACTGATCAAGAATCTGTCAATCTCCACTTTAAAAGATATCCATTGACTTGGCCTCCACAGCCTTCTGTGGCAAAGAATCCCACAGATTCACCACCCTCTGACTAAAGAAATTCCTCCTCATCTCCTTTCTAAAGGAACGTCCTTTTATTCTGAGGATGTGGCCTCTGGTCCTCAGTTGCCCAATCACTCAGCTCCCAAACCCTTGCATCAGTACTCATACTTCAGTTTGGTTAAGTTCAAAGGTTCAAAGTTTAGAGATACAGCGTGGAAACAGGCCCTTGGGCCCACCGTGTCCGTGCCGATCAGTGATCCCCGCACATTAACACTATCCTACACCCACTAGGGACAAGTTTTACATTCACCAAGCCAATTAACCTACAAACCTGCACGTCTTTGGAGTGTGGGAGGAAACCGAAGATTTTGGAGAAAACCCACGCAGGTCACGGGAAGAACGTGCAAACTCCGTACAGACAGCACCCGTAGTCAGGATGGAACCCGGGTCTCTGGCGCTGCATTCGCTGTAAGGCAGCAACTCTACCGCTGCGCCACCATGGCTGCCAATGTTACCGTTACCTGACATAGTGCGATCAGCCAACCAGTGTGATCAGCCAAATTCCTCCTCGTCTCCCTTCTGTGCAGGGTGGGGCAAAGCCTGGTAAGTGATAGGTAGATCCAGGTGAGGAGGCGCTGATTCTGTTGCCCTCTTTGCATCTCGTCCCTCTATTCATCAACCTCCCATCCCTACTCTCAAATGTGTCTGACTCCCGCCATTCCATCCACTCTCTGCATTGTAATCAGGTTCCCTTTGCATCCTCTGGTATTCTCCACTCATCACCTCCAGCCTCAGTGACTATCTCTCCACCTTTCTTCCCCCCCCCCCCCCCCCCCCCCCCCCACCTGACTCATCCACCAGGCAAACCCTCTGCTCCCGCATCCATCTGCTACTTCTTTCAGCGTAGACAAAAAAAGCTGGAGAAACTCAGCGGGTGAGGCAGCATCTATGGATCTGTGGAATAGGTGGCGTTTCGGGTCGAGACCCTTCTTCAGACTGATGTAGGGGTGGGGGGGTGGCGGGAAGAAGAAAGGAAGAGGCGGAGACAGTGGGCTGTGGGAGAGCTGGGGAGGGGAGGGGAAGGAGGGAGAAAGCAGGGACTACCTGAAATTGGAGAAGTCAATGTTCGTACCGCTGGGGTGTAAACTATCCAAGTGGAATATGAGGTGCTGCTCCTCCAATTTGCGGTGGGACTCACTCTGGCCATGGAGGAGGCCCAGGACAGAAAGGTCGGATTGGGAATGTGAGGGGGAGTTGAAGTGCTGAGCCACCGGGAGATCAGGTAGCGGGTCTCTGATGATGCTGGCTGCCTAATTGAGGCAGTGTCTCCTGTAGATCCCTTCGATGGTGGGGAGGTCAGTTAGCATGATGTGCCCGGCAAACCCGTATGTCTTTTGGAGTGTGGGAGGAAACCGGAGCACCCAGTGAAAACCCACACGGCCGCGGGAAGAAGGTACAAACTCCATGCAGACAGTACTAAAGATCTCTGGCTCCACAGAGACTTTGGAGGCCTTGCGTGAATGCTGGTCGCCGCGGGAGGTCGAGTGTTTTGTTGTTAAAGTTGGCGTTATATATATACCCTGTATATACAGTATTTTTTTTTTTTTTAATTTATTTTTATTAGAAGCAATTGTACAAAGATGAAATATTCGGCATCTGTGATTATACAATTATTGTACACCTTCATTTTTAACCTTATATCCTGAAAATGAAAAAAGAAAAGGAAAAGAGAACAAGAAAGGGAAAAAGTGAAAAGTGAAAAGATAGCTCAAAAAATAAGAAAGGAAAGACCCCTAAACTACCAAAGTAGTTTGGCCGAAAGATATAGAAATTAAAAAAAAGAAAAAGAGAGGTGGAGATATACCTGACTTTCTATTCATGCATTAATCTAGTATATCTGGGCCCACAGAGTGACAATCTTGCGTGTGTATTTTCACATAGTCTCGTATTTGAAGATATCTGAAGTATTGACTACCTTTCAAATGATATTTCAGCTGTAATTCTTGAAACGCGTGGAGGGCCCCCATCTCATAAAGGTCTCCCAGCTTTTTAATTCCTAAGCTTTCCCAATGTACCAACGCCTTGTCTAAAGTAGACGGGTTAAACGAGGGATTGGTGGCGATTGGTAAGAGGAGAGAGACATTTCTCAATTTAAGGGTTGATTTCAGCTGTTTCCAGATTCGCAAGGTGCTATAGGTTATCGGATTTTTCTCATACGTTGATTTCTTCAGATGTATTGGAGAGAGAAGAATCGCGCCTATATTGAAAGGCAACCAATCTTCCCTCTCCATTATTAACCAGTTTACTTGTTGGCATGTATCGTCCGTCCAATAGGTTACATTTTTAATATTATTTGCCCAGTAATAGAGGATGGCGTTATATTAATTTGAAGATGGTTTGTTTGTAAAACTGTCAACATCGGCAGTCTTTGATTGTGTTAGTTTGTATATTTAGTTTTATTTTTTGAATAAATGTATTTGTATAATTTAAAAAAAAGGTCTCTGGCGCTGTAAGTCTACCGCTGCACCACCTTGCCAGGCCATGATGCAACCAGTCAGTGTTCTTTATGGTACAGCTATAGATGTTTAGTGTTCGTCAGCTCCCAGAGGGATTGGACAGGTCAGCTGGCGCATGCGTTATGGTTGACCGCTCGTTGGGGGATTCAGGTTTCTTGCTGTGTCACCCACCACAGGTATGCGGGAGAGATACTGGATGAAGATATGTGCCAAGGCAGGAACCTGGTCAACAATCGCTCGTTGCAGGCGCTGGTCGCAGGCCTGAAGGCTTACAGCACTTGGGAGAACCTGGCGTGTTTGCAGGACTGTCGCGAGTGTACTGGTGGAATGGTAAGTAACTGGCGCATAATAAGTTGTTTTTTAATTTAATTTTTTTTTTTTTATTAGCAGTACAGTAAATCACATTAATACATCGCATATATCTTATTACATTATGTTGTACCATTTTTTGAGCTTTAAAAAAGATAGAAATAAAAGAAGTAAGGAAAGTAAGCAAGAACCGTGAAGGTGCAGGAAAGTGTTGGGAGAAGAGAACCCCTTGGGGAAGGAATTAGAGAAGGAAGCAAAGAAAGGAAATAAGACCCTAGAAAGAAAAGAAAAAAAAGAAAAAAGAAAAATCAATCGCTTTATTGTAACACAAAACTCCGCAAAAAAGGATATACCAACCGTGTTTTTATTAAAAATTTATTTTATACCCCCCGTTAACCTCCTGGTAGCCGTTATGTTTTAACTTATTATTGCACCTTATGCTTGTAATAGTTCCATAAATGCAGACCACGTCTTTTGGAAGTGATCTGCTTTGCCTGCTAGGAGGAGTCTCATCTCTTCCAAGTGTAATGTTTCGAACATGTTTGAAATCCACATTTTTGTTGTTGGTATTGGAGCATTTTTCGCGCATAATAAGTTGACAAACACTTTTTCACACAGAGAGTGGTGAGTCTGTGCAATTCTCTGCCTCAGAGGGCGGTGGAGGCCGGTTCTCTGGAAGCTTTCAAGAGAGAGCTAGATAGGGCTCTTAAAGATAGTGGAGTCAGGGGATATGGGGAGAAGGCAGGAACGGGGTACTGATTGAGGATGATCAGCCATGATCACATTGAATGGTGGTGCTGGCTTGAAGGGCCGAATGGCCTCCTCCTGCACCTATTGTCTATTGTCTAAATCACCATCACATGGTGCAAGTTCAGCTTAGTTTAAGAGATTCAAGATTCAAGAGACATTTATTGTCACATGCACCACTTGGTACAGTGAAATTTGGGGCCACCATACAGCCATACGAATAAAAAAGAACACAGAACATGGTAGTCTTTAACATAAACATCCCCACACAGTTTCCCCAACATCAAAGTTTCCCAGTGTGGGGGAAGGCACCACAGTTCAGTCATCTTCCTCTTTGATGTTCCGTGGTTGGGGCCTGAGCCCCCCGCTGCTGAAGCTTTGGTCTGGTCTCCGGCAGGAAAGGCCACGCCAATCCAGTTGGTATGCTGCGAGGCGGGGGGGTGGGGGGGGTGGGGCGAAGATGCGACTCGGAGAATAGTCGAACCCTGGCCAGGAAGTGACTGGGAAACAGTTTCCCCCCCTCCCCCACATAGAAAAGACTAAGAAACTCCAACATATACTTTTAAAACAGACTGAAAATAACTAAAAAGATGGAAAAACAGACAGACTGCAGGCAGAGGCTGCCATCATGCGGCGCCCCTGGTGGTTTAGAGATACAGCGCTGAAACAGGCCCTTTGGCCCATGTAGTCCGTGCTGACCAGTGATCCCCGTACACTGTGGATCAGTATCACGTAGAAACTCATCACGCACTTCATCATTGCGAATTCCATAAGCTAATCTGTCTCGTATGAGACTATCGCACAAATTGTCAAACTCGCACCTGCTGGCGATGTGTTTCAAAGAACTGACGTACACTTGGACAGGTTCATCCGATAGTCTGATACGAGGCAGACTGGTTTATGGAATCGTCAATGATAGGGTGCGTGCTGAACCTATACGTGATGCCAATCTACACTGACACTATCCTACTCCCACTAGGGACAATTTACATATACACCAAGCAAATTAACCTACAAACCTGCACGTCTTTGGAGTGTGGGAGCAGATCTCGGAGAAAACCCACACAGGTCACAGGGAGAACGTGCAAACTCCGTGCAGACAGCACCCGTAGTCGGGATGGAACCCAGGTCTCTGGCGTGTAAGCGCTGTAAGGCAGCAACTCTACCGCTGCGCCACCGTGCCACATGTACTGAGGTACAATGTAAACCTTGTTTTGCAATCCAATCATATTATACTTTACATAAATACAATCACGTCAAACTCCAGTCCAACAGGTAGAGCAAAGGGGAAGATACAGAGTGAAGAATATAGTTCTCAGCATTGTAGCGCATCAGTTCCACAGACAAAGTCCAATGTCCACAATGGGGTAGAGGTGAATCGGACAGTACCCTAGCTTATGGAAGGGACCGTTGCGGGTGGTTGCCGAGGAGTCACCTATATGGTCGTGAGGAGTTCCCGCATTCTGGGAACTATTCGCGGCCTCATTATGGTCGCCGTGAATCTTTCCAACAGGTTGAAAAATTAGCGGCGACTAGAATGAAGCCGCCATGGTGAGTAGCGAGAATTCTCGTGCCGTAGGTGGGTCACCAGGAGGTCAAAGGTTCTTGTAGGTTGTAGCCGGTGCTGATCGGTGAATTTCATTGGCTCATTGGGGGAAAAAACGTAAGCAGTAGTTTTCAGAACCAAGGATAACCGACCGGTAATGTTAAATGTCCGCCGAGCTTCACAGCCGTGTATCCCTGGCTTCTTAAATGTTGTCTCCTCTCCTTCTCCCCCCCCCCCCCCCTTTTAAAGGACTTACCGTACACGGTGCTTTAGCCGTCTTAATCACAGCGCCAACCTTCCTTGTGTGTGTGTGTGTGTATGTACGTGTGTGTGTGTGTGTGTGTGTGTGTGTGTGTGTGTGTGTGTGTGTGTGTGTATGTACGTGTGTGTGTATGTACGTGTGTGTGTGTGTGTGTGTATGTGTGTGTGTGTGTGTGTGTGTGTGTGTGTGTGTATGTACGTGTGTGTGTGTGTGTGTGTGTGTGTGTGTGTGTACGTGTGTGTGTGTTCCACTCTGACAGTTGCCGGCAGTCTGCTGTAAAATCACCTATGTGGGACAGGCCCATAAGAATTGTCAAGGCAGCGGGAGAGATACAGAGCAAAGATTATAATCTTTGATACAGAGTGAGCTGACGGCCACATGCGCAGCTCATGTTACTCTTCACTGGAACAATGTAACAATGCATCAGCCCTCACGCTGCTACTGTTGCTTGTGTCCTTTATCTCCATGGCCCTCGTGCTCTGTGTGAAGGTAATTGTTTTGTATCGAGAGTGCTTCAGATAGCTGTCGCAATGTAGCGCTCTGAGCCTCGGGGGAGGCCCTGTTTTACACTGGGTTTTTTTGTGTGTCAAAAATTAATTATTTAATTACGAATCACGATCCAAAACAAACCGGTGGTAACACACCCACCCCCATAGGACAAAATCACCAAGTTATCTCGTCAAGTCAAGTCAAGTTTATTTGTCACATACACATACGAGATGTGCAGTGAAATGAAAGCGGCAATGCTCGCGGAACAACAAAACAACCAAACAAATTATAAACACAATCATAACACACATATTATTTTACATAATAAATAATAGAAGGAAAAACGTTCTGTAGAGTTAGTCCCTGGTGAGAAAGGCGTTTACAGTCCGAATTGCCTCTGGGAAGAAACTCCTTCTCAACCTCTCCGTTCTCACTGCATGGCAACGGAGGCGTTTGCCTGCCCGTAGCGGCTGGAACAGTCCGTTGGAAGGGGTCTCCCATGATTTTATTTGCTCTGGAGTTGCACCTCTTGTTGTATAGTTCCTGCAGGGGGACGAGTGAAGTTCCCATAGTGCGTTCGGCCGAACGCACTACTCTCTGCAGAGCCTTCTTGTCCTTGGCACAGCAATTCCCAAACCAGATGGTAATGTTCCCGGACAAGATGCTTTCCACCGCCGCTGCGTAGAAGCACTGGAGGATCCTCGGAGACACTCTGAATTTCCTCAATTGCCTGAGGTGGTAAAGGCGCTGCCTTGCCTTACTCACGAGTGCTGAGGCGTGTGATGACCATGTCATATCCTCAGAGATGTGGACTCCCAGATATTTAAAACAGTTCACCCTATCCACAGGATCCCCATTTATCCTCACTGGAGTGTACGTCCTCGGATGATGTGCCCTCCTAAAGTCCATGATCAGCTCCTTCGTTTTTTTGAAGTTCAAGAGGAGGCTGTTATCCTGGCACCAGAGTGCTAGATCAGCCACCTCCTCCCGGTAGGCCTTCTCATCATTGTCTGAGATAAGGCCCACCACCACAGTGTCATCAGCAAACTTAATTATTGAGTTGGAGCTGAACCTAGCCACACAGTCATGTGTGTACAGGGAGTACAATAGGGGGCTGAGGACGCAACCCTGGGGCGATCCTGTGCTCAAGGTGAGGGACTCCAATGTATTCCCTCCCATCTTGACTACCTGGGGCCTGGCGGTGAGAAAGTCCAGGACCCAGGCACACAGGGAGATGTTGAGCCCCAATTCCATTAGCCTAATCTAGACACTACATTTCCAATCAACGATGTTACAATCCGTAGAAATATACTAAATAATTAGTAGACAACTTCTATACAGACACAGGCATTCGATCCAATTTGAGATCCCACCTACCAAGACATATGTCTTGTGTAGGAGTAAAGAGGTTCTTCTGCAGTTGTATAGGGCTCTGGTGAGACCACATCTGGAGTATTGTGTACAGTTTTGGTCTCCTAATTTGAGGAAGGACATCCTTGTGATTGAGTCAGTGCAGCGTAGGTTCACCAGATTGATCCCTGGGATGGCGGGACTGTCATATGAGGAAAGATTGAAAAGACTGGGCTTATATTCACTGGAGTTTGGAAGGATGAGGGGGGTGATCTTATAGAAACATATAAAATTATAAAAGGACTGGACAAGCTAGATGCAGGAAAAATGTTCCCAATGTTGGGCGAGTCCAGAACCATGGGCCACAGTCTTAGAATAAAGGGGAGGTCATTTAAGACTGAGGTGAGAAAAAATATTTTCACCCAGAGAGTTGTGAATTTGTGGAATTCCCTGCCACAGAGGGCAGTGGAGGCCAAGTCACTGGATGGATTTAAGAGAGAGTTAGATAGAGCTCTAGGGGCTAGTGGAGTCAAGGGATATGGGGAGAAGGCAGGCACAGGTTATTGATTGGGGACAATGAATGGCGGTGCTGGCTCGAAGGGCCGAATGGCCTCCTCCTGCACCTATTGTCTATGTGGACAGCAATTCATTCTTGCCCCGCACAATTAAAACATGGAATAGTCTTCACCCTGCCATAGTTACCCAACCAGACGCAACTATATTTAAAGTAGCTCTTTTTGCCCCCAAGAACCCTTCTTTGCTTAAGCCCACCCTCCACCGCCTCCAGTTTAAATTCCATTTGCAATATATTTGGAGGGCCAGGGAACCAAGACGCAGGAAGCAAGAAGCAAGATGTCCCTCTCTGACACCAGCCGCGTGCGGACGGACGTAACCCCAGTAAAGGGGCGAGCATTTGGCTCGGGCAGAGTCCTCTTCCGCACCAGGACATCTTCAGCCCTGTCCACTCCCCAGATCCCCTCACCTGCCCTCCGGTCACTGACAGCAGAGTCACACCTCCCCTTGCGGACCCCAGGTGGAGTGGCGGTGCTCCTTGCCCTCCGCACCCTGGCTACAAGGGACGCACTACTGGTCCCTCTGTTTTACACTGTGGCTGTGTGGATAGAACAGTAGACAGGTCTGTAAATGCTGGCAGTAATGGGCCATGGGAGGAGGGGAGAGGAGAGGGGAGGGGGGGGGGGAGGAGAGGAGGG
The DNA here is from genome assembly GCF_028641065.1 of Leucoraja erinaceus. Taxonomy (NCBI): domain Eukaryota; kingdom Metazoa; phylum Chordata; class Chondrichthyes; order Rajiformes; family Rajidae; genus Leucoraja; species Leucoraja erinaceus. Next base: position 132,940 of record NW_026576586.1, read on the forward strand.
GAGAGGAGGAGAGGGGAGGAAAGGAGGGGGAGTGGGGGAGGCGAGGGGAGAGGGTAGGGGGTGGGTGGGGAGAGGGGAGGGGGGAGAGGGGAGGGGGAAGGGGAGAGGTGAGAAGGGAGAGGGTGAGGGGGAGGGGAGGGGGGAGGGGGGAGGAGGGGGAGGAGGGGAAGAGAGGACGGGGGAGGACCATGCCCATTATTGATGACTGTCTCCTTTAACCATGTGAAAGGGGTAACGTTTACCCCAAGGCCGTCAGGGAAGAATCGTGGTGGGCGCAGTTGTGAGAGGGGTTAATATTATTTCCTAAACATTACAAACGTTATTCCCTTATCATGTATCTGTACACTGTGGACGGCTCGATTGTAATCATGTATTTGTCTTTCCGCTGACTGCTTAGCATGCAACAAAAGCTTTTCACTGTACCTCGTTACACGTGACAATAAACTGAACAGTAAACTGTAAACCAGGGGGGATTCACAGGGTGGCAGAGGGAGACCTGATATAAGTGTAACTGAGAGGCATAGATAAAGTAGACAACCTTTTTCCCAGTTGGAAATAGTGATACAGCATGGAAACAGGCCCTTCAGCCCAACCTGCCCATACTGGCCCAACATGTCCCAGCTACACTAGTCATAGAGTGATACAGCATGGAAACAGGCCCTTCAGCCCAATCTGCCCATACTGGCCAACATGTCCCAGCTACACTAGTCATAGAGTGATACAGTGTGAATACAGGCCCTTCAGCCCAACTTACCCACACCGGCCAACATGTCCCAGCTACACTAGTCCCACCTGCCCATGTTTGGCCCACATCCCTGCAAACCTGTCCTGTCCATGTACCTGTCTAATTGAAAATGTGCAAGATTAGAGGGCATAACTTTATGGTGAGAGGGTTTAAAGTAGATGTGTGAGGCCTGTGCCTATGCTGTACTGGTCTATACTCCACGTTCGGCATGGACATTGTGGGCCGAAGGGCCTGGGCCTGCTGTGCTGACCTATACTCCACGTTCACGATCAGCCCAAGGGGTGACTTGTTTATTGAAGTTGACGTATTATTAGACAATTGACAATAGACAATAGACAATAGGTGCAGGAGTAGGCCCTTTCGGCCAAGAGAAATTCATGAGAGCCAGCTCGCCATAACTCAATGAAAGTATCCAGAGAGCCCAAAACTCCGCAAAAAACCTCTGGCTAATAAATTCCACAAACTCACCAACTCCAGAAGAAAAAAAATTGTCCCGCTCCCCCTCACCCGGGCTTACTCCATTCAAACTGGGGATTGGTAAAAAAAGATAAGTGTAATGCAGAGGAATAGATTGCCTTTTTCCCACTGCAGAAGCCCCAAATGAGGGTCGTCCACTTCCGATTATTTTTCACCGAACATTCCCTGATTGTAATAAAAACCATGGTCCAACACCGGCCAACATGTTCCCGCTTGCCAATTTTTTTTTACTGTTCAAAAGACCTGAAATGCCTGTCCAGCTCTCTTGGAATTCGGTGAAAGTATCCAGAGAACCTGCCTCCAACCGCCCTCTGAGCAGAGAATTCCACAGACTCACCACTCTCTGTGCACCGCTTCATTTGAGAGGGAAAAAGGTGTACTTTGACAGTGGCCTGACGTCTCCGTTCTAATGTGACAAGGTGTTGGGTTACACCCTTATGTACTTATTCTTAACTGTGACCCCGACTCCCCCCAACATTGGTTCTGGCCTGCCATCAGACCCAGCAAGTGAATCGCAACTGATGTTTTTTTTGCAAGCTAAACGTTCACCTTGACTCCTGTTCACTGCTCATTGTAATGGTGGATTCACTGGTCCTGCAGCAGTTAAAGATGCAGGTAGAGGGCCTGTCCCACTTGCCAATTTTTTTGGCAACTGACGTATCAGGTGACCGAAGAATTCGCGGTGGTGACGACGTATTGACGAGCGGTATTGTTTCAAGTGTCGTGACATTTTTTTTGTTGCCGCTGGATTTTAAAATGTTCAAAATCGTTCGGCGACCCTGAAATGACGCCGGAAGTCGCTGAAAAAGTGTGGGACTGGCCCTTTAGTTTAAATGATGGGACAGGCCATTTGGTTTACTGGCATCGTGTGTGCTGGCCTTTGGTGCAGAGGGCTGATAACTCGTTCTGTTCATGGTCTGACCCACATCAAGCAGGGGAGGGGGGCTGCACCACCAGAAACATACACAATAGGTGCAGGAGGAGGTGATTCAGCCCCTCGAGCCAGCACCGCCATTCATTGTGATCATGGCTGATCATCCCCAATCAATAACCCGTGCCTGCCTTCTCCCCATATCCCTTGATTCCACCAGCCCCCTAGAGCTCTATCTAACTCTCTCTTAAATCCATCCAGTGACTTGGCCTCCACTGCCCTCTGTGAGATTCACCACTCTCTGTTAGAAAAGGTGTTTCCTCGTCTCCGTTCTAAAAGGCTTACCCCTTATTCTTAAACTGTGCGCAGGCCCCCTGGTTTGGGACTCCCCCAACAGACGGGAACATGTTTTCCTGCATAACAATGTCCACACAGATAAAGATATAATAATCAATTCTATAATAAAATAAGTATTTGGGGATTCTGGGTGACCCCGTAATTGTCCCAGGTGTTGCCTCTTCTCCAAACTAAACGGCCTACCCTTAGTCTTCTTAACGATCATCACCTGCTCACCCTAGTTCTATCCTACACACTAGAACAAATTAACAGACGCCATTAACATACAAAACTGCACTGTCTTTGGAGTGTGGAGGAATCCGAAATCCTCGGGAAAACCCCACGCATGTATCGGGGATAAGTACAAACCTGTAACAGACAGCACCCGTATTCCAAGGATGGAACCCCAGGTCTCTTGTGCTGAATTGGCAGAAAGCAGAGTCGGCGCACAACTCGTGCCGAACCCGTCCTGGGATGTTTCCTCATCAAGTTTCTCCGCACTCTTCCCAGCTTCATGCAGTTTGACTTCTCCTATTTCAGGTAGTCGGAGCTTGGGACGTCTCTTAGCGGCTCGTAACACTAACGGCAGGTACTCTGGAAACGCGGTAAGCACCTCCATGTTGAACCCCCGAGAGCCCCGAGTACCGACAGCTCTCCCACAGTTCGAATCCACTGGGAGTCTGGGACGAACTCGCCTCAGGGGTTTGTGTGTGTGGGGATCGCTGGTCGGTGTGGACTCGGTGGGCCGAAGGGCCTGTTCCCGCACTGTATCTCTCATCTAAACTAAACGCTAAATTAATGTTGAATTAATATCAATTAAAACACCAAATCTCTAAATTGAAACTGAAGGTGGACAAAAATACTGGAGAAACTCAGCGGGTGAGGCAGCATCTATGGAGCGAAGGAAAAAGGCACCGTTCCTCAGACTGAAAAAGGGTCTCGACCCGAAACGTCACCCATTCCTTCGCTCCATAGATGCTGCCTCACCCGCTGAGTTTCTCCAGCATTTTTGTCTACCTTCCATTAAACTGATCTCAGTTCCTTCTTAAAAAATTGAAAACTGAATGTTGATCCATATCCACGGGAATATGGCACGCTTGCCTATGGGTTTAAAATCCTTTTTTCCCCAGCATCCCTGCAGTTCGGATGAATTTGCTTTGAGCATAAGCTCTGCTCTTCCGATAGCAGGGTTGACCAAAATGAGGCATGCGAGATTAATAAATACTCCAAGTGCGGCCTCACCTTTTGTGGTGGTAGCAGCTGTAACATGCCGACTGTCTGTGCTTGGAATTGTGTGGACAGAGTCTGTGTGCATGAGCCAGGACGTCTCATTGCTTTAGAGGGATTGCCTGGCTGGTCTATACTAATGCCTTGCAAGAACCTCACTAATCATCTTTCAATTCATTGCCACAGACGGCTGTGGAGTCAAAGTCATTGAATATTAAGGCAGAGATTGACAGATTCTTGATTAGTGCGGGTGTCCGGTGTTATGGGGAGAAGGCAGGAGAATGGGGTTGAGAGAGAGGGAGAGATAGATCAACTAATGGTTCAGCAGAACAGAATGGCCATTCGGCAATAGCTACTCCGCCATTCAAATGGTCGCCTTTCGCAGAGTGCTGGAGTAACTCAAGCGCCGGGTCAGGCAGCATCTGTGGAGAACATGGATAGGTGACGTTTCAAAGAGTGCTGGAGTAACTCAGCGGGTCAGGCAGCATCTGTGGAGAACATGGATAGGTGACGTTTCGCAGAGTGCTGGAGTAACTCAGCGGGTCAGGCAGCATCTGTGGAGAACATGGATAGGTGACGTTTTGTGTCTAGACCCTTGTTCATCTAGAGGTGTGCACGAGGTGATGTTTAATCCGTGACCAAGGGATGGCAATGATCACTATTCCTCAATGCATTTGGCTTCAAGCCAATGTACTGACACTTGGAAGCACAGCTTATCTGACTCACTAACTGGATCTGAGCCAGGGCAGTATCTCACACACTGAAGCCACGTTTCATCACTGCTTTCAGCTGATTTGAAAATATTAACATTCAATAAAGCAAAAACGTTTTGGTTGAGTTTACATGACTTTGTTCCCCTTTTTTTTAAAGGTCGTACTCAGATGGCGTCATCGTATGTTGCAACTATTTGTTTGCTAGAAATAACTAGACGCTTGTAGATGAACTGATATCATCAGCAGCAGTAACACACCCTCTAAACCCTTTCTCAGGCATCAGAAGCAACATTCATGAGTGATTGAAATTGAGGGATATTTCAATTGCTAGTTGGGCTCAGAAATTATTTGTCGTAACCATTCATCAAATAAATGGTTGAGGGGTCTGCTTTATATCAGTGAATATATTGATCACAGAAATGACCAAGAAATGGCGGGACTGTCATATGCTGAGAGAATGGAGAGGCTGGGCTTGTACACTCTGGAGTTTAGTATGAGAGGGGATCTTAGTGAAACATATCAGATTTTTAAGGGTTTGGACACGCTAGAGGCAGGAAACATGTTCCCGATGTTTGGGGGAGTCCAGAACCAGGGGCCACAGTTTAAGAATAAGGGGTAAGTCATTTAGAAAGGAGACAAGGAAACACTTTTTCTCACAGAGAGTTGTGAGTCTGTGGAATTCTCTGCCGCAGAGGGCGGTGGAGGCCGGTTCTCTGGACACTTTCAAGAGAGAGTTAGATAGGGCTCTTAAAGATAGCGGAGTCAGGGGATATCTGGTGAAGGCAGGAACGGGGTACTGATTGGGGATGATCAGCCATGATCACATTGAATGGCGGTGCTGGCTCGAAGGGCCGAATGGTCTACTCCTGCACCTATATTGAAATTGCAGAGAATTGTGAATGCAGCCCAGACCATCACACAAACCAACCTCCCTTCCATCCACTCCATCTACACCTCATGCTGTCTCAGCAAGGCCAGCAGCATAATCAAGGACCAGACTCACCCCGGTCACTCCCTCTTCTCACCTCTCCCAGTAGGAAAGAGGTACAGAAGTGTGAAAACGCACACCTCCAGATTCAGGGACAGACAATAGACAATAGACAGTAGCTGCAGGATTAGGCCATTCGGCCCTTCGAGCCAGCACTTTCACAGTCATAGAGTCATAGAGTGATATAGTATGGAAACAGGCCCTTCGGCCCAACTTGCCCACACCGGCCAACATGTCCCATCTACACTAGTCCCACCTGCCTGCACTTGGCCCATATCCCTCCAAACCTGTCCTATCCATGACCTGTCTAACTGTTTCTTAAACGTTGTGAAAGTCCCAGCCTCAACTACCTCCTCTGGCAGCTTGTTCCATACACCCACCACCCTCTGTGTGAAAAAGTTACCCCTCAGATTCCTATTAAATCTTTTCCCCTTCACCTTGAACCTATGTCCTCTGGTCCTCGATTCCCCAACTCTGGGCAAGAGACTCGGTGCATCTACCTGATCTATTCCTCTCATGATTTTATACACCTCTATAAGATCACCCCTCATCCTCCTGCGCTCCATGAAATAGTGACCCAGCCTACTCAACCTCTCCCTATAGCTGACACCCTCTAGTCCTGGCAACATCCTCGTAAATCTTTACTGAATCCCTTCAAGCTTGACAACATCTTTCCTATAACATGGTGCCCAGAACTGAACACAATATTCTAAATGCGATCTCACCAACATCTTATACAACTGCAACATGACCTCCCAACTTCTATACTCAATACTCTGACTGATGAAGGCCAAAGTGCCAAAAGCCTTGTTGACCACCTTATCTACCTGTGACTCGACCTTCAAGGAACCATGCACCTGTACTCCTAGATCCCTCTGCTCTACAACACTACCCAGAGGCCGACCATTCACTGTGTAGGTCCTGCCCTTGTTCGACGTCCCAAAATGCAACACCTCACACTTCTCTGTATTAAATTCCATCAACCATTCCTCCGCCCACCTGGCCAATCGATCCAGATCCTGCTGCAATCGTTCACAACCATCTTCACTATCTGCAAAACCACTCACTTTTATATCATCAGCAAACTTGCTAATCTTGCCCTGTATGTTCTCATCCAAATCACTGATGTAGATGACAAACAGTAACGGGCCCAGCACTGAACCCTGAGGCACACCACTAGTCACAGGCCTCCAGTCTGTGGAGCAACCTTCCCTCATCACCCTCTGCTTCCTTCCATGGAGCCAATTTGCTATCCATTCAGCTATCTCTCCTGGGATCCCATGCGATGTGATCTAACCTTAAATACATATTAATCAATAATAGTGTAAGTTAATAACAGCGCAGGGGAATCAAGAACCAGGGGACATTGGTTTAAGTTTAGAGGGGCAAGATTTAATAGGAAACTTAGTAACATTTTTTTCACATAGAGGGTGGTGGGTGTATGGAATGAGCTGCCAGAGGAAGTCGAGGAGGCCAGTACAAAATGATCCTTTAGAAGACATTAGGACGGGTACATAGATAGGAGAGGTTTAGAAGAATACAGGCAACCATGGGCAGGTGGAACTATGGTAGATGGGACATCTTGGTCAGAAAGGCCAAGTTGGCCCAAAGGGCCTGTTTCATGTTGTGAGCCACAAGAACAATGAAAAACTTGAGGCAACATCATAGACACATCACTCAGAAACATAAACATTACATACATTGTACATAAAACACTGCAAAGCAGTAACAAAAATACAATTTAATAGACAATAGGTGCAGGAGGAGGCCATTCGCCCCTTCGACCCAGCACCGCCATTCAATGTGATCATGGCTGATCATCCCCAATCAGTACCCTGTTCCTGCCTTCTCCCCATATCCCTGACTCCGCTATCTTTAAGAGCCCTATCTAGCTCTCTTTTTAAAATATCCAGAGAACCGGCCTCCACCGCCCTCTGAGGCAGAGAATTCCACAGACTCACAACTCGCTGTGAGGAAAAGTGTTTCCTCGTCTCCGTTCTAAATGGCTTACCCCTTATTCTTAAACTGTGGCCCCTGGTTCTGGACTCCCCCAACATCGGGAACATGTTTCCTGCCTCTAACGTGTCTAAACCCTTAACAATCATATATATGTTTCAATAAGATACCCTCTCATCCTTCTAAACGCCAGAGTGTACAAGCCCAGCCACTCCATTCTCTCAGCATATGACAGTCCCGCCATCCCGGGAATTAACCTTGTAAACCTACGCTGCACTCCCTCAATAGCAAGAATGTCCTTCCTCAAATTAGGGGACCAAAACTGTACACAATACTCCAGGTTATGAAAGAGGAACAAGACTTTAGTGCAAAAACAATTGGAAAAGAACATGTCGACGGAGGCACAAGAGTTGGTCTGCAGTGTCCCGTTGCTGAGGTGGGATTAGGGGTGTGCCGGTTGGTTCAGGAAACTGATGGGTGTAGAAAAGCATCTGTTCCTGAACCTGGTGTTGTGGGACTTGAGGCCTGTACCTCCTACCCCACGGTTAGAAGAGGGATTGAGGAATTGTAAAGGTAAGAAGACACTAATGGGAGTTATCTACAGGCCCCCAAACAGTAGCCTGGATATAGGGTGCAAGTTGCAGCAGGAGTTAAAACTGGCATGTAACAAAGGTAATGCCACTGTGTTATGGGAGATTTCAACATGCAGGTAGACTGGGAAAATTAGGTTGGTTCTGGACCACAAGAAAGAGAGTTTTGTAGAATGCCTCCGAGATTGATGCTTAGAGCAGCTTGTACTGGAGCCTACCAGAGAGAAGGCAATTCTAGATTTAGTGTTGTCTAATGAACCAGATTTAATAAGGGAACTCAAGGTAATGGAGGTAGTGTCCATAACATGATACGTTTTAATCTGCAATTTGAGAAGGAGAAGGTTAAATCGGAAGTGTCAGTGATGCAGTTGAACAAAGTTGACTATGAAGGCATGAGAGGGGAGCTGGCCAAAGTAGACTGGAAAGGGATCCTAGCAGGAATGACGGTGGAACAGCAATGGCAGGAATTTCTGGGCATAATCCGGAAGATGCAGGATCATTTCATTCCAAAGAGGAAGAAAGATTCTAAGGGGAGTAGGAGGCAACCGTGGCTGACAAGAGAAGTTAGGGATAGAATAAAACTGAAAGAAAAAGTGTATAACACAGCAAAGAGTAGCCGGAAGCCAGAGGATTGGGAAACTTTCATAGGACAACAGAAGGAAACAAAACGGGCAATAGGGGCTGAAAAGATGAAGTACGAAGGGAAGCTGGCCAGGAATATAAAGAAGGACAGTAAAAGCTTCTTTAGATGTGTTAATGGAAGAAGAGTAGCAAAGTCAAATGTGGGTCCCTTGAAGGCAGACACCGGTGAAATTATTATGGGTAACAAGGAAATGGCAGAAGAGTTGAACAGGTACTTTGGTTCTGTCTTTACAAGGAAGACACAAACAATCTCCCAGATGTACTGGCGGACAGAGGATCTAAGGGGGTAGAGGAACTGAAATCAATTTTCATTAGGAGAGAAATAGTATTGGGTAGGCTAATGGGACTGAAGGATGATAAATCCCCTGGACCTGATGGTCTGCATCCCAGGGTCCTCAGGGAGGTGGCTCTAGAAATAGTGGATGCATTGGTGATCATTTTCCAATGTTCAATAGATTCAGGATCAGTTCCTGTGGATTGGAGGATAGCTAATGCTATCCCACTTTTCAAGAAAGGAGCGAGAGAGAAAACGGGGAATTACAGACCAGTTAGCCTGACTTCAGTGGTGGGAAAGATGCTGGAGTCAATTGTTAAAGAGGTAATAATGGGGCATTTGGATAGCATTAAAAGGATTAGTCCAAGTCAGCATGGATTTATGAAAAGGAAATCATGCTTGACTAATCTTCTGGAATTTCTTGAGGATGTGACAAGTAAAATGGATGAACGGGAGCCAGTGGATGTAGTGTATCTGGACTTTCAGAAAGCATTTGATAAGGTCCCACACAGGAGATTAGTGGGCAAAATTAGAGAACATGGTATTGGGGGTAGGGTGTTGACATGGATAGAGAATTGAATGGCACACAGGAAACAAAGAGTAGGAATAAACAGGTCCCTGTCAGAATGGCAGGCAGTGGCGAGTGGAGTGCCGCAAGGCTCGGTGCTGTTTACAATATATATTAATGATTTAGATGATGGTTTTAAAAGTAACACTAGTAAATTTGGGCACAAAGCTGGGTGGCAGCGTGAACTGCGAAGAGGATGCTATGATGATGCAGGGTGGCTTGGACAGGTTGAGTGAGTGGACAGATGCATGGCAGATGCAGTATAATCTAGATAAATGGTACACAAAAACGCTGGAGAAACTCAGCGGGTGCAGCAGCATCTATGGAGAGAAGGAAATAGGCGACGTTTCGGGCCGAAACCCTTCTTCCGAATGTAGATAAATGTAGATAAATGTAAGGTTATCCACTTTGGCGGGCAAGAATAAGGAGGAAGATTATTATCTCAATGGTGTCAGATTAGGAAAAAGGGAAATGCAACGAGACCTGGGTGTCCTTGTACACCAGTCACTGAAAGTAAACATGCAGGTACAGCAGGCAGTGAAGAAAGCTAATGGCATGTTGGCCTTCATAACGAGAAGATTTGAGTTTAGATCTTTCTGCAATGTACAGGGCCCTGGTGAGACCACATCTGGAGTATTGTGTGCAGTTTTGGTCTCCTAATTTGAGGAAGGACATCCTTGCCATTGAGGCAGTGCACCGTAGGTTCACCAGGTTAATCCCCGGGATGGCGGGACTGTCATATGAGGAAAGATTGGAAACACTGGGCTTGTACTCACTGGAGGTTAGAAGGATGAGAGGGATTCCTATAGAAACACATAAAATTATAAAAGGACTGGACAACCTAGATGCAGGAAAAATGTTCCCAATGTTGGGGGAGTCCAGACCTAAGGGTCACAGTTTAGAATAAAGGGGAGGCCATTTAAAACTGAGATGAGACAAAAAACATTTTTACCCAGAGAGTTGTGAATTTGTGGAATTCCCTGCCACAGAGGGCAGTGGAGGCCAAATCACTGGATGGATTTAAAGAGAGTTAGAACTCTAGGGGCTAGGGGAACAAAAGAGATATGGGTCACGTATGCGCACATGGGACTAGCTTAGATGGGACAGAGTGTGTTGGGCCAAGTGGCTTGTTTCCGCATTCAATAACTATTTGGATTTCGATAGTGATGCAGGCAAACGGGACTTGCCCAATATGCCAACTTGGTCAGCACGGACAAGGTGGGCCGAAGGGCCTGTTGCTGTGCTGTACAGCTGTATGACTCCTTGGGGAGGAGCGTGTTGTAATGTAGCTGTGATTGCTGATTGAAACGCGTGCACATAGACACAGTAATCCACGGTAGTCAAAAATGCCAGAGAAACTCAGCAGGTGAGGCAGCATCTATGGAGCGAAGGAAATAGGCAACGTTTCGGGCCAAAACCCTTCTTCAGACTGATGTAAGGGTGGGGGGGGGAAGAAGAAAGGAAGAGGTGGAGCCCGTGAGCTGAGGGAGAGCTGAGAAGGGGAGGAGACAGCAAGTTCTACCGGAAATTGGAGAAGTCAATGTTTATGCCGCTAGGGTGCAGACTGCCCAAGTAGAATATGAGGTGCTGCTCCTCCAATTTACGGTGGTGCTCACTCTGGCCATGGAGGAGACCCAGGACAGAGAGGTCAGATTGGGAATGGGAGGGGGAGTTGAAGTGCTGAGCCACCGGGAGATCAGGTTGGTTATTGTGAACTGAGCGGAGGTGTTGGGCGAAGTGATTGCCAAGCCTGCGCTTGGTCTCACCGATGTAAATCAGCTGACATCTAGAGCAGCGGATGCAATAGATGAGGTTGGAAGAGATGCAGGTAAACCTCTGTCGCACCTGGAAAGACTGCTTGGGTCCTTGAATGGAGTCGAGGGGGGAGGTGAAGCGACAAGTGTAGCATTTCTTGCGGTTGCAACGGAAAGTGCCCGGGGAGGCGGTGGTTTGGAAGGGAAGGGACGAATTGACCAGGGAGTTACAGAGGGAGTGGTCTCTGCGGAAAGCAGACAGGGGAGGAGATGGGAAGATGTGGCGGGTGGTGGGGTCCCGTTGGAGGTGGCGAAAATGAGGGAGGATTACTTGTTGTACGTGACGGCTGATAGGGTGGAAGGTGAGGACAGTAACCCACTTGCAGCAAGTGGAGGAGAGGGCAGGTCCCGGCATCTGTGGCTGGCTGCTGCTCACATTCATTATCCCAGCATTATGTGTAATCAGCAAGTGTCCTTGTGACTCTGACTCACTCTTCTGCCAATGATAAAACTTGTCTGTGGTGCTGGGGCCTGCACTGTTTCAACTTGTCACCAGCTGTGTAAAAGCACAGCAAACTCATCCAAAACAACCCAGCCGTAGGAATATTGATGTCTCTAACTTGAAGTAACCCTTGCATCCCCTCTCTCTCTGTCCCTCCCCCATCCTAGTCATTGTCTGTCACCTCGCCCGCAGCTAACAATGCACTGTTTCCTTCATCATTGTCTGAAGAAGGGTCTCGACCCGAAACAAGAGGAGTCGAATATAGGAGCAAAGAGGTCCTTCTGCAGTTGTATAGAGCCCTAGTGAGACCACAGCTGGAGTATTGTGTTCAGTTTGGTCCCCCAATTTGAGGAAGGACATTCTTGCTATTGAGGGAGTGCAGCGTAGGTTTACCAGGTTAATTCCCGGGATGGCGGGACTGTCATATTCTGAGAGAATGGAGCGGCTGGGCTTGTACACTCTGGAGTTTAGAAGGATGAGAGGAGATCTCATTGAAACATATAAGATTGTTAAGGGCTTGGACACGCTAAAGGCAGGAAACATGTTCCCGATGTTGGGGGAGTCCAGAACCAGGGGCCACAGTTTAAGAATAAGGAGTAAGCCATTTAGAACGGAGACGAGGAAACACTTTTTCTCACAGAGAGTGCTCGAATGCACCTATTGCCTATTGAAACGTCGCCTATTCCTTCGCTCCATAGATGCTGCCTCACCCGCTGAGTTTCTCCAGCATTTTTGTCTGCCTTCGATTTTTCCAGCATCTGCAGTTCCTTCTGAAACCTTGATCATTTTTACTTTTTTTGCATATCTATCATTCATTTGTTCCATATCTCTCTATATCACTGCGTAAGTAAGTAAGTAAGTAAGTAAGTAAGTAAGTAAGTAAGTAAGTAAGTAAGTAAGTAAGTAAGTAAGTAAGTAAGTAGGTAAGTAAGTTTATTGGCCAAGTATTCACATACAAGGAATTTGCCTTGGTGCTCCGCTCACAAGTAAACAACATGACATACAGTGACAGTTACGAATGACTCAGAAAACACTAAACATTAATAATAATAAAACTTTAATGATAAAACACCATTGATCAAACATGTGAACCAACAAAATACCAAATCAAAGGGAGGCTACAGATTTTTGGCTGTTGAGTAGAGCAACTACTCGTGGATAAAAACTGTTTTTATGTCTGGCTGTGGCAGCTTTGACAATCCGGAGTCGCCTTCCAGAAGGAAGTGATTCAAAGAGTTTGTGGCCAGGGTGAGAGGGGTCAGAGATGATCTTGCCCGCTCGCTTCCTGGCCCTTGCAGTGTACAGTTCGTCAATGGAGGGAAGGTTGCAGCCAATAACCTTCTCTGCTGATCTGCAGCCTCCAGATATCGTGCTTGGTGGCTGAGCCAAACCAGACCATGATGGAGAAGGTGAGGACAGACTCTACGATGGCCGTGTAGAATTGAACCATCATTGCCTGTGGCAGATTGTGCTTCCTCAGCGGTGGAGATAGATGGATTCCTAATTAGTACGGATGTCAAGGGTTATGGGGAGAAGTACATCCTCTATTGTGCCTTTCTATGTTTCCCTTTCCCCTGACACTCAGTCTGAAGAAGGGTCTCGACCCGAAATGTCACCTATTTTCTCCAGAGATACTGTCTGACCCGTTGTGTTACTCCAGCTTTTTGTGTCTATCTTAGGTTTAAATCAGCATCTGCAGTTCCTTCCCACACAGATAAAAATGTTCTATGTTCATAGAGTCATACAGGCCCTTTAGCCCACACTGACTAACATGCCGCATCGACACTGGACCCACCTGCCTGCATTTGGCCCATATCCCTCTAAACACTACCCAGAGGCCGACCATTCACTGTGTAGGTCCTGCCCTTGTTAGACGTCCCAAAATGCAACACCTCACACTTCTCTGTATTAAATTCCATCAACCATTCCTCCGCCCACCTGGCCAATCGATCCAGATCCTGCTGCAATCGTTCACAACCATCTTCACTATCTGCAAAACCACTCACTTTTGTATCATCAGCAAACTTGCTAATCTTGCCCTGTATGTTCTCATCCAAATCACTGATGTAGATGACAAACAGTAACGGGCCCAGCACCGAACCCTGAGTTACAACACTAGTCACAGGCCTCCAGTCCGAGAAGCAACCTTCCCTCATCACCCTCTGCTTCCTTCCATGGAGCCAATTTGCTATCCATTCAGCTATCTCTCCTGGGATCCCATGCGATCTAACCTTCCAGAGCAGCCTACCATGCGGCACCTTGTCGAACCCCTTACTGAAGTCCATGTACACAACATCTACAGCTTTGCCCCCATCGACCTTTTTGGTCACCTCTTCAAAAAACTCAATCAGATTTGTGAGACACGACCTCCCACGTACAAAACCATGCTGACCAAAGATCCTAGATAAGCTCCTCTATAATCTTTGATGCTGACTCTCCCTGATCAGCCCTTGCCCGTCCAAATGCCTGTATATCCTATCCCTCAGAATACTCTCCAGTAACTTTCCAACTACAGATGTTAACCTCACCGGCCTATAGTTCCCAGCATTTTCCCTGCAGTCCTTGTTGAAAAGAGGCACAACATTTGCCACCCTCCAGTCTTCCGGCACCTCTCCTGTATTTAAGGATGACTCATAAATGTCAACCAGGGCTCCCACAATTTCCTCTCTAGTTTCCCACAATGTCCTTGGATATATCTTGGTTCTTGGTCTTCAAAATATTCCAAATGGAATTTAAACTGGAGGTTTAAATCTGATCCGGCCCTGGAGATATGTCTACCTTCATACACGACAGTACCTTCAGTACTTCGACAGTAACACTGACTGTACTTATACACTTCCAGTGACTACCCCAAGTTCCTCCGTCCTACTGTCTTTCTCCTTGGTAACTACAGAGGTGAAATAATTGGGACACAGCTGCCACAGGCTCCACACAGAGGTGACCGCTTTGATTCCTGAGAGGTCCCACTCTCTCTCTCTCTCTCTAGTTACCCTTTTCCTCCTAATGCATTAATAAAATATTTTGGGATTGTCCTTAATGCTACCCGCCAGAGCGATCTCATGGCCCCCTTTTTGCCCTCCTGATGTCCTCTTTTAGTTCTTGCGACAATGTTACCAGGACTCGAGGGTGTGAGCTACAGGGAGAGGTTTGGGAGGCCAGGACTTTATTCCTTGGAGCACAGGAGGGTGAGGAGTGATCAGAAAGAGACAAGTGGGGCTAGTGTGGATGGGGCATCTTGGTGACCATGGACCTGCTTCAGTGCTGCGCGACTCTGACTCTCTGAATGGATTTAGAAAAGTAATATTAGCGCAGTTGGAATAAGTAGAGTTCTTGTGCAAACTAGGCCTGGCCTTCCAAAGAGGCTATTGTGTTCATCAACCAACACATCCTAGTCTTCCACCCAACACTGATCGTCAGTGACTGCTGAGTGTCTCAAAACCACAACTAAGATGTACTTACTCTACATACCTCATTGTAATTAAGTTGTACATCGTCATTGAGATCTCTTCTTCTTACTTCTTAAGCCCTTTGCTCCTCCAGGCCCGGGCTCGAAGGGCCGAATGGCCTACACCTGCACCTATTGTCTATTGTCCTTATAACACCTTCTTCAACTACTAGTTAGCACGCAACTAAAGCTTTTCACTGTTCCCAGGTACACAAGACTATAAACTAAACCAAACCACCTTCTCTGGCAGCTCATTCCATATACCCATGTGAAAAAGTTATCCCACAGATTCCTGTTAAATTTTCCACCTCTCATCTTAAACTCGTGTCCACTGGTTCTTGATTCCCTAACCCTGGATAAAAACAACCTCACACGATCCATTCCCCTCATGATGTTGTACACGTCTATGAGATCACACCTCAGCCTCCTACACTCCATGGAATGAAGTCCTAGCCTGCCCAACCTCTCCCTATACCTTGTAAATCTTCTTTGCCAAGTGGCGAGAACTTTGCAAAGCACTGCAACAGTATCGCTGTGTTTATTAAAAGGAAAACTTGACTTGACATTGAGTGCGGTCTCCAGAAACGAAAATGAATCATCGATTTCATGTGATAAAAATTGCCACTTTTGTGCACTTTTACTTTGACAGTTGCAAAAATAGCAAACCGTATCTTAGGTTTGGTTCATTGCCACCTCTCAGTTAAATGTCAGATCTAATCGCCTCCTCATTAAGAAAATGAGTATCATCTTCCAAATTAGTCCTGAACTCAAGTCAGTTACTTGCCTAGAAATACTGTATGATTGTGGGTCCATCAAGAGACAAGAGTGTTTTATCGTCATTTGTACCAACAGCAAGTGCAACAATGAGATTCTAACCTAAAGGGGCTGTCCCATTGTACGAGTTCATTCACGAGTTCTCCTGAGTTTAAAAAAATAATCAAACTCGTGGTAAGCATGTAGGTAGCGGGTACGTCGGAGCTCAGGGACGTCTCTTAGCGGCTCGGAACGCTAACGGCAGGTACTCGGGAAACGCGGTAAGTTCGGGAAGAGTCGTGAAGATTTTTCAACACGTTGAAAATATGCCCGTGAGAGCCCCGAGTACCGATGAGCGGCCATTACCGTAAATCTCCGAGTTTAAATCGTGAAACTCGGTAGAACTCTTGAATTAGCTCGTACAGTGAATCAGGCCCCTCAGTCTGAAGTTAGGTCTCCTCCTTCTACGAGGATGTTGCCAGGACTAGAGGGGGACCTATAGTTCAGTGAGTAGGTCAGTGAGGATGTCAGTGTGAGCTATAGGGAGAGGTTGAGTAGGCTGGGTCTCTATTCCATGGAGCGCAGGAGGATGAGGGGAGATCTTATGGAGGTGTACAAAATCATGAGAGGAATAGATCGGGTAGATGCACAGAGTCTCTTGCCCAGAGTAGGGGAATTGAGAATCAAAGGACTTTGGTTGAAGGTGAAGGGAAAAAGATTTAATAAGAATTTGAGGGGTAACTTTTTCATACAAAGGGTGGTGGGTGTATGTAACGAGCTGCCAGAGGAGGTAGTTGAGGCTGGGACTATCGCAATGTTTAAGAAGCGGTTATACAGGTACATGGATAAGACAGGTTTGGAGGGATATGGACCAAATTCTGGCATTTGGGACATGTTGGGCAGTGTGGGCAAGTTGGGCTGAAGGGCCTGTTTCCACACTGTATCACTCTATGACTAGTGTAGCTGGGACATGTTGGCCGGTGTTGGCAAGTTGGGCTGAAGGGCCTGTTTCAACACTGTATCAATCTATGACTCTAAGACTCGAAACGTCACCAATTCCTTTTCTCCGCCTGACTCGCTGAATGACTCAGTTATTAGTTGCCTGATAACATATTTGCCAAGCCTATCATGTGCGGTATAATAGTACGAGGGTTCAGGAGATTGTGAGATGCATGGATACAGTGAACATTTGCAGTGTTTTTCCCAGGATAGAGGATTCTAAAACTAGAGCTTCTCATTAAGAAAAGAGATAATGAGGAAGCGGTGTGGGAAGTGTGGGTGTGTGTGTGTGTGTGTGTGCGTGTGTGTATGTGTATGTGTGTGCGTGTGAGAGAGTGTGTGTGTATCTGTCTGTGTGTGCGTGTGTGTGTGTGCGTGTCTATGTGTGTGTGTGTGTGTGTCTGTGTGGTGTGTGTGTGTATGTGTTTGTCTGTGTATGTGTGTGTGTGTGTGTCTGTGTGTGTGTGTGTGTGTGTGTGTGTGTGTGTGTGTGTGTGTGTGTGTGTGTGTGTGTGTGTGTGTGTGTGCGTGTGTGTGAGTGCGTGGGCGTGTGCATGGGTACGTCTGCGTGTGCGCGTGCGTGTGTGTGCGTGTGTGTGAGTGCGTGGGCGTGTGCATGGGTACGTCTGCGTGTGCGCATGCGTGTGTGTGTGCGTGGGCGTGTGCATGGGTACGTCTGCATGGGCGTGTGCGCATGCGTGTGCGTGTGTGTGTGTGAGTGCTTGGGCGTGTGCATGGGTACGTCTGCGTGTGCGTGTGCGCATGCGTGTGTGTGTGCGTGGGCGTGTGCGCATGCGTGTGTGTGCGTGTGTGTGAGTGCGTGGGCGTGTGCATGGGTACGTCTGCGTGTGCGCATGCGTGTGTGTGTGCGTGTGCATGGGTACGTCTGCATGGGCGTGTGCGCATGCATGTGCTTGTGTGCGCGTGCGTGCGTGCGTGTGTTTGTGTGTGTGCGGGTGTGGTGAAGCCGGCCACAGTGGGCCCAGACGGGGAGGCTGTGAAGACCAGAGTAACAGCTGTAGAGATGGAATGGAATAGAATCCTTTACTTAGTTTAATTTCGAGATACATCGTGGAAACAGGCCCTTCGGCCCACCAGGCCCGTGTCGACCAGCGATCCCCGCACATTAACACAATCCTACACCCACTAGGGACAATTATTACCAACCAATTAACCTACAAACCTGCACGTCTTTGAAGTGTGGGAGGAAACGGAAGATCTCGGAGAAAACCCACGCAGGTCACGGGGAGAACGTGTAAACTCCGTACAGACAGCACCTGTAGTCGGAATGGAACCCGGGTCTCTGGCGCTGCATTCGTTGTAAGGCAGCAACTCTACCGCTGCGCCACCGTGCAAGTCATAGTGACACATTTGACAAGTCACAGTATAATGCATTGCTTTCGTAGCCAAGGTATGCAAATAGTTGCCATGTAAGGGCGCGGACAAGGTTACAAAGTACCTCACACCGAGTCCTCATTTCCCCCCCCCCCCCCACGGCGGTCTCCCCTCGCCGGGGAAGGTCCATCACTGCGGAGGGTCCATCACCCCACCAAGGGCCCACCGTTGCTGCCGAGGATTAATCCCTGCCGCTGGCTGGGGTTCCCTTGGCCGAGGCAAGTTTCGCCACCCGCTTCCTCACGAACTACCAGGAGGCGTCTCCCACCACGGCCTCCTGGGGGACCTGTGGGGGGGAATCAGGCCTATCGGGCAGGCTCCGGTCCACGTTGCAGTTCCCTGGTGGGTGAGCAGTGGTGCTGCTTCTCGCAGAAGCGAGTCTGAAGGAGGGTCCCAACCCGAAACGCCCTCTATCCATGTTCTCCTGACATCCTCACTGACCTACTCCAGCACTCTTGTCTTCTCTTCTGGAACTAAAGGGCACAGGCTTAAGGTGAGAGTCACTTTCCCACTCAGAGGGTAGTGCGTACCTGTCAGAGGAAGCTGTAGAAGCGAGTACAACTACGGTGTATAAATGCCATTTGGACAGGAACATGGATCGGAAAGGTTTTGAGGGAAGACTGACACAAAATGCTGGTTACTCAGCGGGACAGGCAGCATCTCTGGAGAGAAGGAAAGGGTGACATTTCAAGCCGAGACCCGTCTTCAGACTGATCTTGGGTCTCGAAGGGTCTCATCCCGAAATATCACCCATTCCTTTTCTCCAGAGATGCCGCCTGTCCCGCTGAGTTACTCCAGCAGTTTGTTTCTATCTGCGGTGTAAACCCAGCATCTGCAGTTCCTTCCTACAGGATTTGGAGGATATGGGCCCAATGCAGGCAAATGGCAGACTGGCCTAGTAATCCAACTTGGTGGGCATGGACAGAGTTGGCCAAAGGTCCTGTTTCCGTGCTGTACACACTATGAGCCCCATCTCAAAGTGCTCAGCTGCACTTCCTCGTAACACTGTGCTTTTTCCTGAAGCCATTGTGTATGTGCCGTGTCTTTGTGCTGCCTACATCCTACTGCGACGGACCTTCTGCCGGTGCTCGCGGGTATTGCACCACGACAAGCTTGGCACAGAGTACTTCACCCACAGGCTGGTGTGCAAGGCCCCATGGATGCCGAACATCCTCTGCGTCACCTTGCCCAGTACTCACAGCAACATACAAACATAGAAAATAGGCGCAGGAGGAGGCCATTCGGCCCTTCGAGCCATTCATTGTGATCATGGCTGATCGTCCCCTATCAATAACCCGTGCCTGCCTTCTCCCCATATCCCTTGACTCCACCAGCCCCCTAGAGCTCTATCTAACCCTCTCTTAAATCCATCCAGTGATTTGGCCTCCACTGCCCTCTGTGGCAGGGAATTCCAGAAATTCACAACTCTCTGGGTGAAAACGTTTTTTTCTCACTGTAAAGAGGAGTCATGAACACATTGTGTCTTTACTACTTTTTATTGATATCACATAACCGTTGCTGCCCTAGCTGTACGTGGTCTGTCACCGGAGCTAGAGAGAGATCAATGGGTGGGGAGGTTGCAATTATACTTCTGATATGGGGAGTGGTTAGTAGTGGTGAGGTCACTATATTAAAGGCACATGCACATGTCATCTACATCCTTCCCCTTGGAAACAAAGCAATACAGTAGTGACGGGCGACCACGTCTCATGCGCTACGAGCATGTAAGCAAACAGTTAAACAAACAGATGAGCAACCAGCTAAGCAAAATCACCATAGCGGACAGGCGGCTTAACCAGCCGGCCGGACCGGGTACGCAGCTCGCCATCTCCCCCCTCTGCAGGAAGAGCCGGAGCCGGGGCGGGCGGCCGAACCGGGGATCCTGGAGGAGAAGGAGTCGGCGGAGGCAGAGGAGGGGACGCAGGCGCAGAAGCGGGTGGACGGGCAGGGGAACGAGGGCTGCCAGGCGGAGAGCGGGGCTGGACGAGCGGGGATGGCAGGGAGCGAGGCATGCGTGGGGCGGCGGGCAGTGTAGCTGACAACGGAGGGGAGAAAGGGTCGGCAGGCGGTGGTGGGGGCTCGTTGACAAGCCGCATATGTTGGCGGGACCGGCGGTAGATGGTACAGTCGTGGTCGACCAGGTAGGACCGCGGCGAACCAGCATCACCGACAACGGTGGTGAGTTTGGAGTGACCGGAGGTGGTCTGCATCCGGAATACTTGGCTGGGAAATAGACGCGGCAGGGGACGGCAGGACTGGTCGTGGGAGCGTGTAGCTGCAGCATCATGCGCTGCAGCCGGGAAGAGGCAACGTGGATCGGGTTGTTTAGGATGGTAACCAACGGCAGGTGGTCGGTCTCGATCGTGAAGTTGTTGCCCAGAATGTAGTCCTTGAACTTGGAGCAAGCAAATACCACGGCAAGCAGTTCCTTCTCGATCTGAGCGTAGCGCTGCTCGGCCGAGGTCATGGTGCGGGACGCATAGGAAACGGGCAGCTGCCGGCCATTGTGGAGCTGCAGGCAGGCGGCACCCAGACCAAATTTGGAAGCGTCGCAGGTGAGAACGATGGGACGCTGTAGATCGAAGAATTTGAGAGTGGGGGTACTGACTAGTCTAGACTTCAGGACGTCGAAGGCATGTTGGTGATGCGGGAACCAGGCCCAGGCAGTGTCCTTCTTGATGACCTCCCTCAGGGGCGCACTCAGCTCGCTGAGGTCGGGGATAAATTTTCCCAGGTAGTTGACCATGCCCAGGAAACGCTGCAGGCTGGGCACATCGGTGGGTGAGGACATCCCGGAGACAGCAGCCGTTTTTTGCGGGTCGGGCTTCAGCCCCGAGGCAGTGAAAACGTGGCCCACGTAAGTGACCTCCGGGACGCGGAAACGGCACTTCTTTGGGTTGAGCTTGAGGTTGATTTCACGGGCCCGATCTAGGACTTGACGGAGGTGGAGGTCGTGCTCAGCCACGTCCTTACCGTAGACCAGAATGTCGTCAACGGTGATAGCACACGGCAGACCGGCAAACAGCTGCTCCATGGTTCGCTGGAATACCTCACTGGCAGAGTTAATCCCGAATGGCATGCGGAGGAACCGGAACCTTCCGAAAGGCTGGTCCTTCGAGCCGGAAACAAAGCAATACAGTAGTGACGGGCGACCACGTCTCATGCGCTACGAGCATGTAAGCAAACAGTTAAACAAACAGATGAGCAACCAGCTAAGCAAAATCACCATAGCGGACAGGCGGCTTAACCAGCCGGCCGGACCGGGTACGCAGCTCGCCATCTAGAGAGGGATCATTGGGTGGGGAGGTTGCAATTATACTTCTGATATGGGGAGTGGTTAGTAGTGGTGAGGTCACTATATTAAAGGTACATGCACATGATCTACACTCACCTCAGTCTTAAATTACCTCCCCTTTATTCTAAGACTGCGGCCCCTGGTTCGGGACTCGCCCAACATTGAGAACATTTTTCCTGCATCTAGCTTGTCCAGTCCTTTAATAATTTTATATGTTTCTATAAGATATCCCCTCATCCTTCTAAACTCCAGTGAATACAAGCCTAGTCTTTTCAATCTTTCCTCATATGACAGTCCTGCCATCCCAGGGATCAATCTCGTGAACCTACGCTGCACTGCCTCAATCACAAGGATGTCGTTCCTCAAATTAGGAGACCAAAACTGTACACAATACTCCAGATGTGGTCTCACCAGAGCCCTGTACAACTGCAGTAGAACTCGGACCTGAACTCGGACCTCAACGCCTGTTATCTTGTCGCCCCTTCTCCCGTCACGCAGCCACCCTCTGTGGCTCTGGTTTCAACACACTAGGAGCATGGAGAACCAGCTGGGAACAGACTTCGCGACCTCCTCAATTCACCGTCGTGCCGAACACCAGAGCCCCACCTGGCTGGGACCTGCCCGGCAAAGAGTGGGTCACCCTGACCCGGCTCCGTACAGGGGTCGGCTGGTTCAACACCAACATGCATGGCTGGGGGCTGCGTCCATCAGCAGCCTGTGTGTGTGGAGCAGACCAGCAAACAGCGCAGCAGCAACACGGCATTGTCAACTGGCGCTGTCCTCCACTTCCCTGGTGGAGGGGTAGACCTCACGGCCCTCGACAACAGCGCATTGAACTGGTTACAGTGCCTGGAGGCCGTCACATAACTTATATTTGAAACATATAAGATTGTTAAGGGCTTGGACACGCTAGAGGCAGGAAACATATTCCCGATGTTGGGGGAGTCCAGAACCAGAGGCCACAGTTTAAGAATAAGGGGTAAGCCATTTAGAACGGAGACGAGGAAACACTTTTTGTCACAGAGAGTGGTGAGTCTGTGGAATTCTCTGCCTCAGAGGGCGGTGGAGCCCGTTCTCTGGATTCTTTCAAGTGAGAGCTAGATAGGGCTCTTAAAGATAGCGGAGTCAGGGGATATGCGGAGAAGGCAGGAACAGGGTACTGATTGGGGATGATCAACCATGATCACATTGAATGGCACTGCTGGCTCGAAGGGCCGAATGGCCTACTCCTGCACCTATTGTCTGTTTATTGTCTATAACCTCTGTTGCTTCAACAAGCATGAAGAAGTTGTCTTTGTTTTGTCAGTGTGTTCAACTTGAAAGTATTGACTGAGTTCCACCCCTCGTGCAAAACTCCCCTTGCTAATCTTCTCAAGTAAATCCCTTTTATCACCAAGTGAAAGAATGTAACTGCTGGAGCCATTCGTCGAGTGAATACTTATCACAGTAGGTTCCTGCACTTCACTTCATTTCACACAGATTCCTTGAGTCAAGTTGGTCCTCAACTTATGAAACAATATCGTGATTCATGCACCAAAGTCAATGAGGGCGACTGTAGTGAAGATCTACAAGGATGTTACCAGGACTCAATAGACAATAGACAATAGGTGCAGGCCATTCGGCCCCTCGAGCCAGCACGGTCATTCAATGGTTGACCATCCCCAATCAGTACCCCGTTCTTGCCTTCTCCCCATATCCCCTGACTCCGCTATCTTTAAGAGCCCTATCTAGCTCTCTCTTGAAAGTATCCAGAGAACTGGCCTCCACCACCCTCTGAGGCAGAGAATTCCACAGACTCACAACTCTCTGGGAGAAAAATTGTTTCCTCATCTCCGTTCTAAATGCCTTACTCCTTATTCTTAAACTGTGGCCCCTGGTTCTGGACTCCCCCAACATCGGGAACATGTTTCCTGCCTCTAGCGTGTCCAAGCCCTTAATAAGCTTATATGTTTTAATAAGATATCCTCTCATCCATCTAAATTTTAGAGTATACAAGCCCAGCCGCTCCATTCTCTCAGCATATGACAGTCCCACCATCCCGGGAATTAACCTTGTAAATCTACGCTGCACTCCCTCAATAGCAAGAATGTCCTTCCTCAATTTAGGGGACCAAAACTGCACACAATACTCCAGGTGTGGTCTCACTAGAACTCTATACAACTGCAGAGGGTAGTTGAGGCCAGTTCATTGACTATATTTAAGAGGGAGTTAGATGTGGCCCTTGTGGCTAAGGGGATCAGGGGGTATGGAGAGAAGGCAGGTACGGGATACTGAGTTGGATTATCAGCCATGATCACATTGAATGGCGGTGCAGGCTCGAAGGGCCGAATGGCCTACTCCTGCACCTAATTTCTATGTTTCTATGACCTCTTTGCTCCTATACTCAACTCCTCTTGTTATGAAAGCCAACATGCCATTCGCTTTCTTCACTGCCTGCTGTACCTGCATGTTTACTTTCAGTGACTGATGAACAAGGACCCCCAGATCTCGTTGTACTTCCCCTTTTCCCAACTTGACACCATTCAGATAATAATCTACTTTCCTGTTCTTGCCACCAAAGTGGATAACCTCACATTTATCCGCATTAAACTGCATCTGCCCACTCACCCAACCTGTCCAAGTCACCCTGCATCCTCATAGCATCCTCCTCACAGTCCACCCTGCCATACAGCTTTATGTCATCTGCAAATTTGCTAATGTTACTTTGAATCCCTTAATCTAAATCATTAATGTATATTGTATCTTCTCTGCTGTATTTAAGAGTGTTTTATTGTGATTTGTCCCAAATGATCTGTGAACATAGTACTTTGGAAACACCATAGTAAATGGCAAAAAAAAGTTAAATATATTAAAAAACAAACAATAATATTTCAAAGACAGAACAATGCCCCCAATATAGTTCAGAGCTTAGTTGGCGTTAGTAATTTTTAATAGCCCGATAGTTGTTGGAAAGAAGCTGTTCTTGAACCTGGAGGTCACGGTTTTCAGGCTCCTGTACCTTCTTCCCGATGGTAGCAGCGAGATGAGAGTGTGGCCAGGGTGGTGTGGGTCTCTGATGATGCTGGCTGCCTTTTTGAGACAGCGCCTCCTGTAGATCCCTTCGATGGTGGGGAGGTCAGTACCTGTGATGGACCATCGATGGTGGGGAGGTCAGTACCTGTGATGGACCTGGTTCTGGGTCAGTTACTGTGCAAACACCTCATCAGTGGTTATCTGGTGCAGGTCGGAGTGAGTAGAGTAGTGATTATATTTTGAAGTGGGACTTTTTCACCAAGTTGAGGAGATCTATTTGCTCAATCCCCTTTTTAAATGACAACATTGGGAGCAGCGCGTGCGTTGGGTGCTAACATATTCCATTCCATTATCGTCCTTGGGTAAAGGGAATATTAGTAGCAAGGTTTATTAACATTTAACCAGTTGATGATGTAGGGACTGTTATTTTGTCTTGTTTCATGGCAGTCGGTGCTCTGGGATGACGGGAGAATTGATGGCGTGATTTTGTGAATCTCCTTGTAAATTACAATAAGTTTAGCCCAATTCTGCGGAGCTCTAGGGTATCCCATCCAAGAGAAGTCAGCATATTATTCACGCTTGATTTGCGCTTGTAGACATTACATATAAAACGGGCTGCTCGGCGTTGTACTTTCTCCAGGGTCATCTTGTTGGTGTTGAAAGGATCCCATACTGCTCCACAATACTCCAATTTGGACCTGACCAAGGATTTGTAGGCATTCCCTTTGACGGATGTACTACATGCGTGAACATTTCTCTTGAGTCGGCCGAGAGTTCTATTTGCTTTGTTGGACACTTGACTAATATGCGTCGCCCAACAAATCTTTGCTTAATTCGACTCCTAGATATGTGTGATGGTCGACAGCAAGCAATGTAATAAACTGGCAGTGTCTACCACTCTGCAGATGCCTTCGATGGTGGAGAGGTCTGTACCTGTGATAGTCCTCCTTTGTTCCTGGGCGTCCGAGTTACCGAATCAGGCCGTGATGTAACCAGTCAATATGCTCTCCACCTGTAGAAGTCCCAGAGAGAAGGTAGACAAAAATGCTGGAGAAACTCAGCGGGTGCAGCAGCATTTATGGAGCGAAGGAAATAGGCAACGTTTCAGGCCAAAACCCTTCTTCAGACTGATGGGGGGAGGGGGGGGAGAAGGAAGAAAAAGGGAGGAGGACGAGCCCGAGGGCAGGGGGATGGGAGGGTGGGAGGAGACAGCTCGATGGTTAAGGAAGGGGAGGAGACAGCAAGGGCTAGCAAAATTGGGAGAATTCAACATTCATGCCATCCGGACGCAAGCAACCCAGGCGGAATATGAGGTGCTGTTCCTCCAATTTCCGGTGTTGCTCACTCTGGCAATGGAGGAGACCCAGGACAGAGAGGTCGGATTGAGAATGGGAGGGGGAGTTGAAGTGCTGAGCCACCGGGAGGTCAGGTTGGTTATTGCGGACTGAGCGGAGGTGTTCGGCGAAACGATCGCCCAACCTACGCTTAGTCTCCCCGATGTAAATCAGCTGACATCTAGAGCAGCGGATGCAGTAGATCAGGTTGGAGGAGATACAGGTGAACCTCTGTCGCACCTGGAACGACTGCTTGAATGGAGTCGAGGGGGGAGGTAAAGGGACAGGTGTTGCATTTCTTGCGGTTTGCAACGGAAAGTGCCCGGGGAGTGGGTGGTGCGGGAGGGAAGGGAAGAATTGACAAGGGAGTTGCGGAGGGAGCGGTCTTTGCGGAAGGCAGATATGGGGGGAGATGGGAAGATGTGGCGAGTGGTGGGGTCACGTTGGAGGTGGCGGAAATGGCGGAGGATTATGTGTTGTATTTGCCGGCTGGTGGGGTGAAAGGTGAGGACCAGGGGGACTCTGCCCTTGTTGCGAGTGCGGGGATGGGGAGAGAGAGCAGTGTTGCGGGGTATGGATGAGACCCTGGTGCGAGCCTCATCTAGGGTGGAGGGGGGGAATCCCCGTTGCCTGAAGAACGAGGACATTTCAGATGTCCTGGTGTGGAACGCCTCATTCTGGGAACAGATGCGGCATAGACGGAGGAATTGGGAGTAGGGGATGAAGTCTTTACAGGGGGCAGGGTGGGAAGACGTGTAGTCCAGATAGCCATGGGAGTCAGTGGGTTTGTAGTGGATGTCGGTCAGAAGTCTGTCCCCTGCGATGGAGATGGTGAGGTCAAGGAATGGTAGGGAAGTGTCGGAAATGGTCCAGGTGTATTGGAGTGCCGGATGGAAGTTGGTGGTGAAGTGGATGAAGTCAGTCAGTTGTGTGTAGGTGCAGGAGGTGGCCCCAAAGCAGTCGTCAATGTAACGGAGGTAGAGGTCGGGGATGGGGCCCTGGTACGTATTGGACAAGGATTGTTCAACGTACCTGACAAAGAGGCAGGCGTAGCTGGGGCCCATGCGTGTGCCCATAGCTACGCCTTGTATTTGGAGGAAATGGGAGGAGTCAAACATGAAGCTATTGAGGGTGAGGACCAGCTCCGCTAGGCGGAGGAGAGTGTCAGTGGCTGGGTATAGGTTGCTTCTCTGGTCGAGGAAGAACCGGAGGGCTTTGAGACCATCCTGGTGGGGGATGGAGGTGTAGAGTGACTGGACATCCATGGTGAAGATGAGGGGGTGAGGGCCTAGAGAGTGGAATGCGCGGAGGCGGCGGAGAGTGTCTGAGGTGGTTTGTGGGTGCAGGCATCTTCCCATCTCCCCCTATGTCTGCCTTCCGCAAAGACCGCTCCCTCCGCAACTCCCTTGTCAATTCTTCCCTTCCCTCCCGTACTTCAACTCCCCCTCCCATTCCCAATCCGACCTCTCTGTCCTGGGTCTCCTCCATTGCCAGAGTGAGCAACACCGGAAATTGGAGGAACAGCACCTCATATTCCGCCTGGGCAGCTTGCGTCCGGATGGCATGAACGTTGAATTCCCCCAATTTTGCTAGCCCTTGCTGTCTCCTCCCCTTCCTTAACCCTCGAGCTGTCTCCTCCCATCCCCCCGCCCTCGGGCTCGTCCTCCTCCCTTTTCCTTCCTTCTCCCCCCCCACACCCCATCAGTCTGAAGAAGGGTTTCGGCCCGAAACGTTGCCTATTTCCTTCGCTCCATAGATGCTGCTGCACCCGCTGAGTTTCTCCAGCATTTTTGTGTATCTTCGATCTTCCAGCATCTGCAGTTCCTTCTTGAACACGAAGTCCCAGAGAGTATTTGTTGACATACCTAATCTCCTCAATCTTCTAAGTTGAGGCGTTAATGGGCTTTCTTTATTATTCCAATGTGGTGGCTTCAGGCCAGATCTTCAGAGATACGCAGGTGGACAGAAATGCTCGAGAAACTCAGCGGGTGAGGCAGCATCTATGGAGCGAAGGAATAGGTGATGTTTCGTGTCGAGACCCTTCTTCAGAACACGCATGTTCAGAGATGATTGCTATTGAGGGAATGCAGCGTAGGTTCACCAGGTTAATTACCAGGATGGCGGGACTGTCATATGCTGAGAGAATGGAGCAGCTGGGCTTGTACACTCTGGAGTTTAGAAGGGTGAGAGGGGATCTTATTGAAACATATAAGCTTATTAAGGGTTTGGACACGCTAGAGGCAGGAAACATGTTCCTGATGTTGGGGGAGTCCAGAACCAGGGGCCACAGTTTAAGAATAAGGGGTAAGCCTTTAGAATGGAGACGAGGAAACACTTTTTCACACAGAGAATGGTGAGTGTGAAATTCTCTGTCTCAGAGGGCGGTGGAGGCCGGTTCTGTGGATGCTTTCAAGAGAGAGTTAGATAGAGATCTTAGGGATAGCGGAGTTAAAGGAAAAGGAGAGAAGGCAGGGACGGGGTAGTGATTGTGGATGATCAGCCATGATCACATTGAATGGCGGTTCTGGCTCGAAGGGCCGAATGGCCTCCTCCTGCACCTATTGTCTATTGTCTATTATACAGGGTGTGAAGGTGGGGAAGGGGGGCCTCATTTATGATGCAGGGGGGGAAGTTGGAGAGGTCCACCTGCTGCCTGGTGGTCGCCATGGGCTAGACCTGCAGGAATGATCCCCCCACTGAGATCCCTTCACTCACGGCCACATTCACCCCCTCAACAGACTTGAGGAAGAACATGGCCTTGCCAAACATCCTGCCCACGTACAGGCCGCCACCGTCACCGCCAAGGCCACGGCAGCCGAGCTGTCCCCCAGGCCCCCAGAGGAGCAGCCGCCTACATCATCACGTGCAAATGACCTACTCCTGCACCTATTGTCCATTGTCTATTATTCTAAAGCACCTAATGTTACAGTCACTAAACAAGGTGCTGGAGGAACTCAGCGGGTGAGGCAGCATCTATGGAGCGAAGGAAAAAGGCAACGTTTCGGGTCTCTCACTGTCCACCCCCCCTCTGTGATTCCCCCTTCCCTTCAACTCTCTCCCACAGCTCCCTGTCTCCGCATCTTCCTTTCTCTTTTATTCTAAAGCACCTAATGTTACAGTCACTAAACAAGGTGCTGGAGGAACTCAGCGGGTCAGGCAGTATATGTGGAGGAATGGGCCGGTGACGTTTTGGGTTGGTACACCCCTTCAGACTGATGGGGTAGGGGGGGGGGGAGAAAGCTGGAAAAGGGAGGTGGAGGTGGGACAAAGCCTGGAAAGTGACCACCACATTGTGTGTTGCCCGAATAAGTCTCAAGAAATGTGTCAGCCTCGATAACAATCAGCACGGGAGCAACTCAAGGCTGCGTGCTCAGCCCCCTGCTGTACTCACTCTATACTCATGACTGCGTAGCCAGTCACAATGCGAACTCCATCATCTAGTTCACTGACGACACCACTGTTGTGGGACGTATCACTGATGGGGATGAGTCAGAGTATAGAAGAGAGATCGAGCAACTGTCCATATGGTGCCAGCGCAATAACCTGTCCCTCAACACCAGCAAAACCAAGGAACTGATTGTGGACTTTGGAAGGAGTAGGAGGGGGGCCCACAGTCCCGTTTATATTTTTCTTGTGATTTTTTTTTTTTTTTTTTTTTTTTAACGATACTGCTGTACGGGAAATTCATTTCGTTGCCTCAAATAAAATTTGAATACAAGAATACAAGGAAAGGGTCAAGAGCTTCAAATTCCTGGGCGTGCACGTTTCCGAAGATCTTTCCTGGTCCCAGCACACTGATGCAATCATAAAGAAAGCACATCAGCGCCTCTACTTCCTGAGAAGATTACGGAGAGTCGGTTTGTCAAGGAAGACTCTCTCTAACTTCTACAGGTGCACAGTAGAGAGCATGCTGACCGGTTGCATCGTGGCTTGGTTCGGCAACTTGAGCGCCCTGGAGCAGAAAAGACTACAAAAAGTAGTAAACACTGCCCAGTCCATCATCGGCTCTGACCTTCCTTCCATCGAGGGGATTTATCTCAGTCGCTGGCCTCAAAAAGGCTGGCAGTATCATCAAGGCCACACACCATCCTGGCCACACACTCATCTCCCTGCTACCTTCAGGTAGAAGGTACAGGAGCCTGAAGACTGCAACAACCAGGTTCAGAAATAGCTACTTCCCCACAGCCATCAGGCTATTAAACACAACTTCAAACAAACTCTAAACTATAACAGCGTATTGCACTTTATCTGTTTATTTATGTGTGTATAAAGATATATTATATGGTATATGGACACACTGAACTGTTCTGTATTTATGCCTAATATATTCTGTTGTGCTGCAGCAAGCAAGAATTAAATTGCCTTATCTGGGACACATGACAATAAACTATCTTGACTTGACTTGACTTGACTTTGCATAGCTCCTGCAAGGCCCCTGTACCCCAGAACACTGACCCTGCATGGCACCAGATGCGACAATTAAACAAAACACTTAAACAAAACACCATACAGACAGGGACAGTGGAAATGGCACGAGGCCAGGTCTACACACAAAAACAAATATGGAGCAGTTCGAGGGAGGGAGGGAGGCAAGTGGCGTTGCTTCAAATGATGATAATGGTGGCTCACAAAAAACCTGCTGCGTCACCACCTCTTCGCCCGGCTGTCCCGGCTCTCCTGCGTTCCCCGGCGAGCCGCTGCCTATCGCAGACAATCCCGGCTGGCTTTTTCAAGCAGTAGTTGTTGGAAGCTACCTCCTACCTCCGCCGGTCTCGCCGAGAGAAAGGATGCTCCATCAGCTCCAGGTCCCAGGGCCGCAGAACAAGATCGAGATGGTGCGGAATAACGCCCACGCCACGCGAAAGGCACATCGGCCCCGGCAGCAACGGCGAGGCAGTAAAGGGGGGGGTTGTTCTGGTTGGTGCGTCACAGCTTCCTGGCAGGCTGGGCTTGTACACTCTAGACTTTAGAAGGATGAGAGGATATCTTATTGAAACATATAAGATTCTTCAGGGTTTGGACACGCTAGAGGCAGGAAACATGTTCCCGATGTTGGGGGAGTCCAGAACCAGGGGCCACAGTTTAAGAATAAGGAGTAAGCCATTTACAACGGAGACGAGAAGACACTTTTTCAGATTCAGATTCAAACTTTATTGTCATTGTGCAATGTACAAGTACAGAGACAACAAAATGCAGTTAGCATCTCACCCAGAATAATGGAACTATTTTCACATAGAGTGGTGAGTCTGTGGAATTCTCTGCCTCAGAGGGCGGTGGAGGCCGGTTCTCTGGATACTTTCAAGAGAGAGCTAGATAGGGCTCTTAAAAATAGTGGAGTCAGGGGATATGGGGAGAAGGCAGGAACGGGGTACTGATTGGGGATGATCAGCCATGATCACATTGAATGGCGATGCTGGTTCGAAGGGCCGAATGGCCTACTCCTGCACCTATTGTCTATTTTTAACTCAAATTTCACTGATTGGTGTATGTGACAATAAATGTCCTTTGTCTATTGTCATCCTGATAAAATGCTTTCTACGGCGCATCTGTAGAAGTTGGTGAGAGTTGTGGGGGACCTGGTGTATTTTGTTGAACGAGACATGCCTGTTTAAAAGGATGCAGAATGTAGCGTTACAGCTACAAAGAAAGTGCAGGTAAAGTAAGTGCGAGGGACGCCACGCGGTAGGCTGGTAGATAAGAACAACAAGATGGTGATGTAAACTTTTGTTGCTTGTCTGTTGCTTGTTTTCAGGGTTATATGATGGAGAACCGAATACCGGGCCTGAAATGCGACTCGGACGTCTTTGTGACCTTTGAGGGGGACAACGTAGTCATGTTGCAGGTGAGGTGTCCAGGAACTGGCGGGAGTGTAACGTTACAAATACATTCAACACCGTTGCATTTTGCAAGCTCAGGCCCCCAGAAAGGGTCACGCACTCCAAACACTTCCATTTTTCAGTTTAAGGCTTACGGGCTTGATTTGTAGAGAGGGTTGGATAGGCTGCTTCTCTGTGGATTGTCACCTTGTCGTGGTGGAGAAGCTTGTGTGGACCTGAGATCCTGAGAGCGATGCTGTCTGGAGCGATGCTCCTGTCACCCATGGCGGTGAGGTCGAGGGGGAGGTCTCTGACAAAGAGCCAATCCAACCAAGACCTCAACGGTGGAACAGGCGGAGGATGATGGCTGACCTTAGTGGAGCGTTACAACGGCTGGGAAGGCGGATGAAGGCTGCGGCAGAAAAGGGTCTCCGGTTGTGGTCTCACTAGGGCTCTGTACAACTGCGGAGGGATAAAGTG
The DNA here is from genome assembly GCF_028641065.1 of Leucoraja erinaceus. Lineage (NCBI taxonomy): Eukaryota > Metazoa > Chordata > Chondrichthyes > Rajiformes > Rajidae > Leucoraja > Leucoraja erinaceus. The sequence goes on from NW_026576586.1 coordinate 165,112, forward strand.
AACACTGTTTCCCAGGGTAGAGGATTCTAAAACTAGAGGCCACAGGCTTAAGGTGAGAGATTTAAGAGGGCGCTCAGGGGCAATGTTTTCACTCAGGGAAGTCCGTATCAGGTGTATGTGTAATGAATGACTGAGTTATCTTGTTACATTTCAAGGGATTATCAAACGTCACTATGCTTGGTCACTGCATTAACACAGTGTCTTTTTTTAGAAAACCTTTTCGGCGACTGCCGGCACCTGTCATAGGCCGTTGCAGGTCGGCGAAAATGTTCGACATGGTGAAAATCCAGCGGGGACCAGAAAGACGCTACGACTCTTTGGGCGACTGAGGAGACGACTCACGACCGTACAGGCGACATGTCGCGGGGTGAAGCCTGGACGGTCGTGAGTAGTCGCCCAAAGAGTTGTGCCTTGTTCTGGTCGCCGCTGGATTCTCAACACGTTGAACATTTTCGGCCACCTGCAACGACTATGACGGGTGCCGGCAGTCACCGAAATAGTCACTGTCACTTTACTTTTACCAGGGACATTAACCAAAGGCCGTCCGTCAGTAAAAGCCAACTGAAGATCTAACGTTGGACAGGCTTGCATTGATTTTCTCTTTCATCAACCAACCTCACTCAAGTCCACCATGTACATGAACATGAACTTGTACTTGGCCTAACTGAGTCTGCACTAATGGGCCTGTTCGCGGGTGGCTGCCGGGGAGTTGCCTTCATGGTCGTGAGGAGTTCCCGCAATCTGGGACCTAGTCGCGGCCTCATTATGCTAGAATCTAGAAGATTGAGGGGGGGATCTTATAGAAACTTACAGAACTCTTAAGGGGTTGGACAGGCTAGATGCAGGAAGATTGTTCCCGATGTTGGGGAAGTCCAGGACAAGGGTCACAGCTTAAGGATAAGGGGGAAATCCTTTAAAACCGAGATGAGAAGAACTTTTTTCACACAGAGAGTGGTGAATCTGTGGAATTCTCTGCCACAGAAGGTAGTTGAGGCCAGTTCATTGGCTATATTTAAGAGGGTGTTGGTTTGTGGCCCTTGTGATTAAAGGGATCAGGGGGTATGGAGAGAAGGCAGGGATGGGATACTGAGTTGGATGATCAGCCATGATCATATTGAATGGCGGTGCAGGCTCGAAGGGCCGAATAGAAACATAGAAATTAGGTGCAGGAGTAGGCCTACCGTAGCCAACCTTCCTGTTCATGTGTCTGTATCACATTGGCTTTGCACCGTGTGAATTTCACTCACAGCGCTCCCTGCATGACTTTGGAGTGTGGGAGGAAACCGAAGATCTTAGAATAAAGGGAGGCCATTTAAGACTGAGGTGAAAAAAAACTTTTTCACCCAGATAGTTGTGAATTTATGGAATTCCCTGCTACAGTGGAGGCCAAATCACTGGATGGATTTAAGAGCGAGTTAAGGCCCTGTCCCACTTACATGTCCTTAGCAAGCAAATTACGCGGCCTCGTGATTGCGTTGAGGCGCACACGGGCATCGTATGGCCGCGCTGGGCCGGTCCCACTGAGAAGCGCGGAGGGTTATGTAGTTGTGCGTGACATCCCGCGGGGCTCCGAAATTTCTGTGGCGTAACTGACGACCAAAGTGGGACAGGCCCAAGACCCTGGCGTGACGCAACGTGTCACCTCCAACAACAGCAGAAGCAGGCAAACGATCGCCGAGCTCGGCCTGGGGCCCACGGCCGTTGTGGTCCGGATCCGCCCCCACTTCTACCCCCAGAGCGGGGCCAAGAAAATTGAAGATGGACACAAAATGCAGGAGTAACTCAGCGGGACCGGCAGCATCTCTGGAGAGAAGCAATGGGTGACGTTTCGGGTCAAGACCCTTCTTTTCAGATTAAAGAATAGTCTTGACACGAAACATCACCCATTCCTTCTCTCCAGAGATGCTGCCGGTCCCGCTGAGTTACTCCAGCTTTGTGTCCATCTTCAAATGACGTCACGCTCTCCAGACAGCTGTGCGGGCGCATGAAATGTAATTAGCGTAATTAGCATGCCAAGGACACGTAAGTATCACGGGGGCTTTAGATAGAGCTCTAGGGGCTAGTGGAATCAAGGGATATGGGGAGAAGGCAGGCACGGGTTATTGATTGGGGACGATCAGCCATGATCACAATGAATGGCGGTGCTGGCTCGAAGGGCCGAGATAGAAACCACCTATTTTCTATGTTTCTATCTCGGAGAAAATGCACGCAGGTCACGGGGAGAAGGTACAAACTCCGTACAGGCAGCACCCGTAGTCTCTGGCGCTGCATTTTGCTGTAAGGCAGTAACTCTACTGCTGTGCCACTGTGACCACCATTATGAATATAATGGGATGGAGTTTGGCAGAACCTAAGGAGAAATTGTGGAGCGAAGATTTGTTCATCATTGGTTTGCGTGTGGAGGTGTCTAATATAGCCTGGATAAATACACAGAGTTTTACCCAGGGTAGGGAGATCAGAGGATGCAGCTTTAAGGTGAGGGGGGGAAGACTGTACAGGTGCTCCTCGACTCACAATGCTGCGACTTACGATGCTTCGACTTTACGATGGTGCAAAAGCAATACACATTCAGTAGAAACTGTACTTGGAATTTTGAATTTTGATCTTTTCCCAGGCTAGCCACATGCGGTAACGATACTCTCTCAAAGTCAAAGTCAATTTTATTTGTCACGTGCACCCGAAGGTGCAGTGAAATGAATTTGCCAGCAGCGATACACTTAAAAAGAACAAACAATACACAATATGATTTAACACAAACATCCACCACAGCATTCTTCACTGTGGTGGAAGGCAACACAGTTCAGTCAGTCCTCTTCCTTTGTTCACCAGTGGTAGGGGCTATAGACCCTCTGTAGTCGCCACTACGGACAGCCCGATGTACAGGCCCTCTCGTCGGGATGATCAAACCTCCAACGTCGGGACGGTCCAACACACTCTGCAATGCTGGGCAACGGCTGCGAGCCGCAACTCCCAGTCAGACCTGCCAACACGAGCATGAACGACCCATACTGTGTTGCTGTGTTTCATCCTGAAGATTCAGATTCAACTTTAATTGTCATTGTCAGTGTACAGTACAGAGACAACGAAATGCAGTTAACATCTCCCTGGAAGAGCGACATAGAATATGATTTCAATAAATAAATCTATTTACATGCATACAGCCATAGTGTTTTTCCTGTGGAGAACACTCTGCCTGCTAGACAATCACCAAGTGTCGATTCTAAAGTGCCTTCTCCCACTGCTCTCCAGCATTAGTGAGCAGTTCTCCATAGAGAGCATTTTGACCAGCTGCATCTCTGTCTGGTTTGGGGACTACAAAGCCTCCGACTGGAAGTCCATGCAGTGAGTGGTGAGGACGGGACTTCACTTCCTTCAATCGGGGACATTGCGTGCAAACGTTGCTTGTCCAAGGCCAACAGCATTATAAAAGACCCCACACAGCTCCATCATGGTCTGTTCACTCTGCTGCCCTCGGTCAAAGGTATCGTAGTATAAGGAGCAGAACGGCCAGGTTCTGCAACAGTTACTTCCCCCGAGCCATCAGACTCTTGAATTCCACGTAATGTGCCGCCACTAATATCTATTTTATCCTTTTGTTATTTTATGTTGCACGGTGAACCAGATGCAACAACTTTTCGTTCAGACTTGCATTTGTTGGTGTATTTGTGAATGACAATAAAGTCTCTGATTGATTGATTGATTATCAGGAGAGAGAGAGTGTTTGTGAGGTCAGCTGTATTAAATGTATTTTACACCTACGATATTTCCGATTTAGGATGGGTTTATCAGAATGTAACCCCATGGTAAGTTGAAGAGCAGCTGTAGACAATAGACAATAGGGGCAGGAGCAGGCCATTCGGCCCTTCGAGCCAGCACCGCCATTCAATGTGATCATGGCTGATCATCCCCAATCAGTACCCCGTTCCTGCCTTCTCCCCATATCCCCTGACTCCGTTATCTTCAAGAGCCCTATCCAGCTCTCTCTTGAAAGTATCCAGAGAACCGGCCTCCACCGCCCTCTGAGGCAGAGAATTCCACAGACTCACAACTCTCTGTGTGAAAAAGTGTTTCCTCGTCTCCGTTCTAAATTGCCAAATGCTTAAAGGGCCTGTCCCACTTGGCCGTCGTTTGCGGGTAATTTACGCAACATCATTTAGGCGTCACGACACACGATGCGCGCGTCTTCACACGCACGTGATGACACAGGCAGTGACGTGCGGCGTCGCAGGATTTTGTGATGTACAAAATCTTCGCTCGCCGTCTGCGTGATGCGCAAATGCCGGCCAAGTGGGACAGGCCCTTCAGTGTCCCGTGTTTCACGACAGCAAGTGTTTCACCCTGCACTCATTTCCTCGGTCAGCTTGAACATAAATGTTTCATTTCAGATGCTTGATTTCAGATTGTTTCCTGCTGAACATCTAATTTGTCCACGGTTAATGACCAGTTTCCTACTTCAAAGTATTTTGGTTCATAACACATAGACAACAAGGCTTGCAGCTGCAAGACGTCAATGTCTAGGGCGGGAAGAGAACTTTGTGACAGCACATTAGTTCCCTGAACTTTTCCTCGATTTCCCTGAAGCCCAGGAGGACAAAATAGCAACAGCCTTATAGGTTACATGTGTTTAGTCATAGGTTGATAACATCAAAACAGTTGACCAAAGTCCACATGGTGTCTGGCCTGAGGAGGAACAGACTCACTAAATTAATTCACAACTTTCCACTGTTTTTAAGATGCAATTTGGAAGTTCCATATTTTCTCAACATCCCTTTTGGACAATAGACAATAGGTGCAGGAGGAGGCCATTCAGCCCTTCGAGCCAGCACCGCCATTCAATGTGATCATGGCTGATCATCCCCAATCAGTACCCCGTTCCTGCCTTCTCCCCAGATCCCCTGACTCCGCTATCTTTAAGAGCCCTCTCTTGAAAGCACCCAGAGAACCGGCCCCCACCGCCCTCTGAGACAGAAAATTCCACAGACTCACAACTCTCTGTGAGAAAAAGTGTTTCCTCGTCTCCGTTCTAAATGGCTTACTCCTTATTCTTAAACTGTGGCCCCTGGTTCTGGACTCCCCCAACATCGGGAACATGTTTCCTGCCTCTAGCGTGTCCAAACATATGGGGAGAAGGCAGGAACGGGGTACTGATTGGGGATGATCAGCCATGATCACATTGAATGGCGGTGCTGGCTCGAAGGGCCGAATGGTCTCCTCCTGCACCTATTGTCTATTGTCTATGTCTATAAACCCTTAATAATCTTATATGTTTCTTATCCATATATTTGTCCAAATGTATTTTAAAATAAATAGTTGTACCCACGACCACAGCTTCCTCTGGTAGATCATTCCAGATACGGTCTACCCTCCCAGTGAAAAAATTGCCCCTGAGATCCCTCCTCAGGTCCCCTCTCCCCTTAACTCTGTGCCCTGGTGTTTCCAAATCCTCTATCTTGGGAAAAAGACTGTGAGGTTGCTTTATCCGTGCCCCTCACGTAATGTAGAACAGTAGAAGGCCAAATCTCCCCTGATCCACATCCCTCAATTCCCCACATATCGAATACCTATCCCGAAGTCTTCAACATGCTCATGTCCCAGGAAGTGTGTTCCAGGCACTCACCGGCCTTTGGTTGACAAATCCTTAAACCTTGCCCCTCTCACCTTAAAGGGAAGTCCAGGACAAGGGGTCACAGCTTAAGGATAAAGGGGAAATCCTTTAAAACCGAGATGAGAAGAACTTTTTTCACGCAGAGAGTGGTGAATCTCTGGAACTCTCTGCCACAGAGGGTAGTTGAGGCCAGTTCATTGGCTATATTTAAGAGTTAGATGTGGCCCTTGTGGCTAAAGGGATCAGGGGGTATGGAGAGAAGGCAGGTACAGGATACTGAGTTGGATGATCAGCCATGATCATATTGAATGGCGGTGCAGGCTCGAAGGGCCGAATGGCCTACTCCTGCACCTAATTTCTATGTTTTAAAGGTATGCCCTGTAGTAAGTGATTTATCCGTACTGAGAACAAAGTTCTGTCTGTCTCTGCCTCTCATCATTTTATCTACTTTGATTAGGTCTCACCAAAGCCCCAGACTAACCCACGCCTTTCCCTGTAACTCAATCCCACAAAGGCTTGAGTCTGAAGAAGGGTCTCGACCCAAAATGTCGCCCATTCCTTCTCTCCAGAGACGCTGCCTCAACCGCTGATTTACTCCAGCATTTTGTGTCTACCTTCGATTTTATCCAGCATCTGTGGCTCTTCCTTTCGCATCAACCCACGAGCCCAGGTAACATCCTGTTGAATCTCTTCGCCACCCCTTGCAGCCTAACGACATCCTTCCTGTAGCTGGTAGATAAAAATGCTGGAGAAACTCAGCGGGTGAGGCAGCATCTATGGAGTGAAGGAATAGGTGACGTTTCGGGTTGTGACCCTTCTTCAGACTGATGTGGGGGGGGGGGGGGGGGGGGGAAGAAGAAAGGAAGAGGTGGAGACAGTGGGCTGTGGGAGAGCTGGGAAGGGGAGGGGAAGGAGGGAGAAAGCAGGGACTACCTGAAATTGGAGGTCAATGTTCATACCGCTGGGGTGTAAACTACCCAAGTGAAATATGAGGTGCTGCTCCTCCAATTTGCAGTGGGACTCACTCTGGCCATGGAGGAGGCCCAGGACAGAAAGGTGGGATTGGGAATGGGAAGGTGAGTTGAAGTGCTGAGCCACCGGGAGATCAGGTTGGTTATTGCGAACCGAGCGGAGGTGTTGGGCGAAGCGATCGCCAAGCCTGCGCTTGATTTCACTGATGTAGAGCAGATGTGGACCTAAATGTCGATGGGTCGGTGAGTACGTTTGCTGATGACACCAAAATTGTCAGAGTTGCAGATAGTGAGGACGGCTGTCAGAAGATACAACGAGTTATAGATCAGCTGGGGGAATGGGCAGAGCAATGGCAGATGGAGTTTAACCAGAGCACTTTGGGAGGTTGAATGTAAGGAGGAGGTATACAGTTAATGGCGGGACCCTGAACAGCATTGGTGTGCAGATGGGTCTTGGAGTCCAAGTCCATAAAGAGGCAGCACAAGGAGATATCACCCTGTTACGCAAAGGATGTGGGGGCTTTGGAGAGGGTGCAGAGGAAGGTTACCAGAATGATGCCTGGATGACAGGGTTTTAGCTACAAGGTGTTTCTCTGGAACATGGGAGGTTGAGGAGACACTTCATAGAAGTGTATAAAATGATGAGAGGCATAGATAGGAAGGACAATAAGATTATTAAGGGCTTGGACACGCTAGAGGCAGGAAACATTTTCCTGATGTTGGGGGAGTCCAGAACCAGTGGCCACACAGTTTAAGAATAAGGGGTCGGCCGTTTAGAACAGAGACGAGGAAACACTTTTTCTCTCAGAGAGTGGTGAGTCTGTGGAATTCTCCGCCTCAGAGGGCGGTGGAGGCCGGTTCTCTGGATACTTTCAAGTGAGCCCTAGATAGGGCTCTTAAAGATAGCGGAGTTAGGGGTTATGAGGAGAAGGCAGGAACGGGGTACTGATTGGGGATGATCAGCCATGATCACAGTGAATGGCGGTGCTGGCTCGAAGGGCCGAATGGCCTACTCCTGCACCTATTGCCTATGTCTATTGTCTATTGAAAATCAGAATTTTTTTTTCCCAAACGTAGAAATGTCCAATAGACAACAGGTGCAGGAGTAGGCCATTTGGCCCTTCGAGCCAGCACTGCCATTCAATGTGATCATGGCTGATCATCCACAATCAATACCCCGTTCCTGCCTTCTCCCCATATCCCCTGACTCCACTATTTTTAAGAGCCCTATCTAGCTGTCTCTTGAAAGCATCCAGAGAACCTGCCTCCACCGCCCTCTGAGGCAGAGAATTCCACAGACTCACAACTCTCCGTGTGAAAAAGTGTTTCCTCAGCGGATGCTGCCTCACCCGCTGAGTTTCTCCAGCATTTTTGTCTACCTTCGATTTTCCCAGAATCTGCAGTTCTTTCTTGACCTGGGAATATGTTTTCTGTAGGAGGTGACGAATAAATTCAAATAGAAACTGCCTGAACAATTACCAAATTCCTCGTTTTATGAAAATAATCTTGCAGGTTGCCCTCAGGGAACACAGTCTATTTGCATCAGTTCACAACTTAGGTACATTGGCGCCTTTGTCATATCCAGACACACCTCAGGTAAGATTGTGCCCGACACAATCTTGGTCCAGGTCACGTCATAGTGTCCTTAAACAGTAGGGCACAGCTCAATGGCCAGTCCATCACAGGTACTGACCTCCCCACCATCGAAGGTCCATCACAGGTACTGACCTCCCCACCATCGAAGGGATCTACAGGAGTCGCTGCCTCAAAAAGGCAGCCAGCATCATCAGAGACCCACACCACCCTGGCCACGCTCTCATCTCGCTGCTACCATCGGGAAGAAGGTACAGGAGCCTGAAAACTGTGACCTCCAGGTTCAAGAACAGCTTCTTCCCAGCAACCATCAGGCTCTTGAACACTGCACAACACTGACCTCAGCAACTGTGATCTTCTGTGGACCGGGTCGGTGGTTGCACTACAGACTATTATGGTCTGGTTATCTAGTATAGCTGTTAATTTATTGATTTCTAGGTTACTGTATCTTTATGTACTGTACTTTATTCATTGTGTTGTAGCATTAATGTGCCCATAAATCTGCAGCAAATGAGGGTCTAAAGATAGGTCCCAACCCAAACTGGTGCCCATGTCCATTCCCTCCACAGGGGTGGCCTGACCCGCTGAGTTACTCCAGCACTTTGTGTTTTGTTCAAGATTCCAGCATCTGCAGTTCCTTGTGTCTGCAAGTAAGAATTTCATTGTTCAGATGCCAGTACACATGACAAAACTCCTGACTCTTGTGATAGGACCAGAAGTAGGCCATTCGGCCCATCACATCTACTCCATCACTCAATCATGGCTGATCTATCTCTCTCTCCTAACCCCATTCTCCTGCCTTCTCCCCATAACCACTGACACCCATATTAATCAAGAATCTATGTATCTCTGCTTTAAAATGGCCTCCAGAGCAGTCTGTGGCAAGTAATTCCACAGATTCACCACCCTCTGACTATTGAAATTCCTTCTCATCTCCTTCCTAAAGGAACATCCTTTAATTCAGAGGCTGTGACGTCTAGTCAAGAGTGTTTTATTGTCATGTGGCCCAGATAGAACAATGAAATTCCTACTTGCAGCAGCACAACACAATATGTAAACATTGAACACTGTAAACAAGTTATAAATGTGAAGAAAACAAAACAAAACAAAACTCTCCCACTAGTGGAAACATCTTCTCCACATCCACTCTATTCAAGCCTTTCACTATTTGATAAGTTTCAATGAGGTCCCTCCATATCTTTCTAAACTTCAGAGAGTACAGGCCCAGTGCCGACAAACGCTCATCATATGTTAACCCACTTTCCTGGGATCATTCTTGTAATAGCCCTGTCCCACGTTACGAGTTCATTCCAAAAAAAATCAAACTCGTGGTAAGCACGGAGAATGAACGTAGCGGGTACGTCGGAGCTCGGGGACGCCTCTTAGCGGCTCGTAACGCTAACGGCAGGTACTCGGGAAGACTCGCTAACGGCAGGTAAGCACGGGAAGACTGGTGAAGATTTTTCAACATGTTGTAAAATGTCCACGAGAGCCCCGAGTACCGACGAGCGGCCATTACCGTAAATCTCCGAGTTCGAATCAGGGCAAACTCGGGAGAGAGCTCTTGGAATGAACTTGTACAGTGGGACAGGGGTTTTAACCTCCTCTGGACCTTCTCCACAGCCAGCACATCCTTCCTCAGATATGGTGACCAAAATTGCTCACAATGCTCCAAATGTGGCCTGACCAGCGCCTTAGATAGGGCTCTTAAAGATAGCGGAGTCAGGGGATATGGGGACAAGGCAGGAACGGGGTACTGATTGGGGATGATCAGCCATGATCACATTGAATGGCGGTGCAGGCTCGAAGGGCCAAATGGCCTACTCCTGCACCTATTGTCTATTGTCTATTATAGAACCTCAGCATTACATCCCTGTTTTTGTATACAAGCCCTCTTGAAATAAATGTTAACATTGCGTTTGCCTTCTTTACTACCGATTCAACTTGCTGTTTAATATTTTGAGAATCTTGCACCAGCCAGCCCCGTTTGCACCTCCAATTTCTGTATTCTCTTCTCACATCCTCTTTGTGTCTTTTGTGCAAGATTCTAAATCTCATTTCCATAGCAATCTTTCCCTCTCCACCTCTGTTTACCAGTCTTAATCCTGTCTATGGATCTGACATGGACATCACACGCTGCAGCACTGGTGAGTAAGGCAAGGCAATGCCTTTACCACCTCAGGCAATTGAGGAAATTCAGAGTCTCCCTGAGAATCCTCCAGTGCTTCTACTCAGCGGCTGTGGAAAGCATCTTGTCTGGTAACATCTCAATCTGGTTCGGGAACTGCTCTGCCCAGGACAGGAAGGCTCTGCAGAGAGTAGTGCATTTGGCCGAACGCACTATGGGAACTACACTCGCCCCCCTGCAGGAACTATACACCAGGAGGCGCAGATCCAGAGCCAGCAACATTATGGGGGACCCCTACCCCCCCAGCAACGGACTGTTCCAGCTGCTACGGTCAGGCAAACGCCTCCACTGTCACGCTGTGAGAACAGAGAGGATGAGACGGAGTTTCTTCCCACAGGCCGTCAGGACTGTAAACTCTGATCTCACCAGGGACTCATTTACTGTTGTGTGGTGTCTTTTTATTTTTATAAAATGTAAATACTGGTTCTGTTCTGTTCTGTTCTGTCATTTTGCACAATCCGCAGACATTGCCACTTTCATTTCACTGTACATCTTGTATGTGTATGTGACAAATAAACTTGACTTGACTACTTCTTTCATTGCCATGTGGAGAGTGATGATCAGAATTTCTCCGCACAAGTCCCGTGGCAGGGATTATCATGGTCACAGTCTAAAGGGCCTGTCCCACTTGGGCGTCATTTGCGCCTCAAATTGGCCGACGCGTGGGGGGCGCGCATGGTGAGGCGTGGAATCGCATGTATGTAGAGGCCCACGGTATCGAGTACACTCCAGTATTTCATAGTGTTTAAGAGGGAACTGCAGATGCTGGAGAATCGAAGGTTACACAAAAAAGCTGGAGAAACTCAGCGGGTGCAGCAGCATCTATGGAGCGAAGGAAATAGGCAACGCTTCGGGCCGAAACCCTTCTGGAAATAGGCAACGTTTCGGGCCGAAACCCGGAAGGGTTTCGACCCGAAACGTTGCCTATTTCCTTAGCTCCATAGATGCTGCTGCACCCGCTGAGTTTCTCCAGCTTTTTTGTGTAACCCAGTATTTCATAGTGTACCTGCGTGACATTTCGCTTACGCACGCTGACGTCCCCACGTCGCACGTGTATCGCATGGTGACGTCACCGTGCGTCAGCATCCGTAAACATGCGACGCCGCGCGCCGCCCATACGCAGTCGGCCCGCCTTTTACGTGTCATGTAACCTCTAACCTCGTCCACACAGACCTCTCCCTGGGTTTCTTGCTAGCCTTTCTTGTTGTACTCCTGCCTGGCTGATCTGTAAGTATGAGGGCCGCTGCTAACAGAAGCCTCTGTTGTTGCTGTAGTAATAACATCTGTAGTTTTTCCATGTGTTTAAGAGGGAACTGCAGATGCCGGAGAATCAAAGGTTACACAAAAAAGCTGTAGAAACTCAGCGGGTGCAGCAGCATCTATGGAGCGAAGGAAATAGGCAACGTTTCGGGCCGAAACGTTGCCTATTTCCTTCGCTCCATAGATGCTGCTGCACCCGCTGAGTTTCTCCAGCTTTTTTGTGTAACCTGTAGTTTTTCCATGATGGCCATGATGCTGAATAGGGAAGCAGGGTAGTCTAACGACGTCACCCACACCAGACGGCCGTGCTGACGCACGATGACGCGCAACAGTCGCCCATCAGTCACTACTGACCTGTCACGTAAATGACACGCAAATGACGTCCAAGTGGGACAGGCCCTTACGATGACAACAAACGTTGGTGGACAAACATGTTCAGCTGAGTCGGGCCGGTGAATCATCTGCCCACCTCATTCATATTCACTCAGCTACAGAACATTTGGAAGACAACTTCACACCTTGTGAGAGGATTACGTTTACTGTAAATCTGCCTAGTCTTCAAACCTCGGGCTTCTTGATTTGCATGCACCTCGCCGGGAGGTGTAACCTACTGAATATGCGGAGCTGCAAAGCAAAAGAATGCAAAACCACTTCTTAGTCCCGCTATTGTTCCCGATTGAAATGGGCTCAGAAATGTCATCAACTCCAGTAAAATAATAGCAAATCCCTAACATTAGATTTCAAGAAGATAGACATAAAACGCTGGAGTGACTCATCGAGACTCTATCTTCGGTTTAAACCAGCATCTGCAGCTCCTTCCTACACATTAAATTCAAGAGCCAGGAATGTATAATTGCCATATTTACCAGCAACAGAACGGTGACATTCTTACCTGCTGCAGCTTACAGGCCTATTTCACAAAAAGTTTCAGAAAGAACTGCAGATGCTGGAAAATTGAAGGTAGACAAAAATGCTGGAGAAACTCAGTGGGTGAGCCAGCATCTATGGAGCGAAGGAAATAGGTGACATTTTGGGCCTCCACCCGAAACATCACCCGCTGAGTTTCTCCAGCATTTTTGTCTACCTACCCTTTTTCCAGCATCTGCATAGAAACATAGTTTTTGCCACCAAAGTGGATAACCTCACATTTATCCACAATGTACTGTATCTGCCATGCATTTGCCCACCCACCCAGCCTATCCAAGTCACCTTGCAGCCTCTTAGCATCCTCCTCACAGCTAACACTTACCGCAGTGTCTCCAATTATGTTCTGAACCTGCTGAGTACTCAAGAGCCAATAGACAATAGTTCAAAGTTCAAAGTAAACTTTATTGTCAATTAAAATAAATTGGATTGAAATTGCGTTTCCCCATACTCCAAATGTGCAAGTAATATTTATAACACAGACAGACAATATACCAATAAGATAGACAATATACATTATTTAAAATATACACAGTGTGCCAGCTGTAGTAAAAGTTTGAGGTATGTTAAGGTGCAATAATAAAGGTGCAATATAGAAAATTAGCATACTGCAGACATTGAGTTAAAGTTAAATGTTCATGGAATTTTCTTGAGTGTGTTGACTAGTCTGATGGCCTGAGGGAAAAGCTGTTTTTGAATCTGCTGGTTTTGCTCCGCATGCTGCGGTAGAGCTTGCCAGATGGTAGGAGAGTGCAGGAGTAGGCCATTCAGCCCTTCGAGCCAGCACCGCCATTCAATGTGATCATGGCTGATCATCCACAATCAGTACCCCGTTCCTGCCTTCTCCCCATATCCCCTGACTCCGCTATCTTTAAGAGCCCTATCTAGCTCTCTCTTGAAAGCATCCAGAGAACCGGTCAAGGGTGTTTCATTGTCATATGTACCAACCAACAATAGAACAAAGAAATTCTTATTTGCTGCCGCTCATCAGGTCTGTTAACACATATGTTGATAATATAACATATATTTTTTTAATTTAATAAATTAAGAACTGTAATACTAGTGCATAAGATAACACAGTCCTTAATGCAATCAAAGGCAGTCCATAGAGGTTCATACTGACAGAGGTTGTGCTTTTAGTGTTAGCGTTTGTTACTGACATTTTCGGTTCTGATGCTAGACAAACATGCTGGAGAAACTCAGCGGGCGAACAGCATCTATGGAGTGACGGAATAGGTGATGTTTCGGGTCGAGACCCTTGAAGGTGAGGCAGCATCTATGGGGTGAAGGAATAGGTGATCACCTGTTCCTTCGCTCCATAGATGCTGCCTCACCCGCTGAGTTTCTCCAGCATTTCTGTCCACCTTTGACTTTTCCAGCATCTGCAGTTCCTACTTAAACTTTTCTGTTCTTATGTTCTGATTAGGACCTGAATTCTTGCGTTTTTTAAATTGATTTATAGCGTCCAACAGAATGGGCTTCTGCAGTTTGCAATGGACGCTGCCTTTGTTACTGGTTGCATAAGTAAATTAATAAATAGGATGCAGGAAAAATGTTCCCAATGTTGGGCGAGTCCGGAACCAGGGGCCACAGTCTTAGAATAAAGGGGAGGTCATTTATGATGGAGGCCATCATAAAAGTGAGAAACACTTTTTCACCCGTTGAGAGTTGGAATCTTACTTGGAACACAAAGTGGTGAAGGGACTCAGTGGGTCAGGAAGCATCTGTGGAGGGAAGGAATGGGTAGGTGCCGTTTCCGGTCAGGACCCTTCTGTAGACACTGACAAGACTCCGGCAAACCTAATTAATAAATAGTTAATAAATAAAGTAAACTAGACAAAACTAAACAGCATGTGAAAACGCTCCAGATTCAGGGACAGTTTCTTCCCAGCTGTTATCAGGCAACTGAATCATCCTACCACAACCACAGAGCAGTGCTGAACTACTATCTACCTCTATGGAGACCCTTGGACTATCCTTGATCGGACTTTACTGCCTTTACCGCCAAAAGACTAGGCTTGTATTCACTGAAGTGAAAAGACTAGGCTTGTATTCACTGGAGTTTAGAAGGATGAGGGGTAATTATACAAAATTATAAAAGGACTGGACAAGCTAGTAGCAGGAAAAATGTTCCCAATGTTGGGCGAGTCCAGAACCAGGGGCCACAGTCTTAGAATAAAGGGGAGGTCATTTATGATGGAGGCCATCATAAAAGTGAGAAAACACTTTTTCACCCAGAGAGTTGTGAATTTGTGGAATTCCCTGCCACAGAGGGCCGTGGAGGCCAAATCACTGGATGGATTTAAGAGAGAGTTAGATAGAGCTCTAGGGGCTAGTGGAGTCAAGGGATATGGGGAGAAGGATAGAACGGGTTATTGATTGGGGACGATCAGCCATGATCACAATGAATGGCGGTGCTGGCTCGAAGGGCCGAATGGCCTCCTCCTGCACCTATTTTCTATGTTTATCTTGCGCTAAACGTTATACCCTTATCCTGTATCTATACACTGTAAATGACTCGATTGTAATCATGTACAGTGCATTCAGAAAGTATTCAGGCAGACACCTTCACATTTTCCACAATTTGTTACGTTACAGCCTTATATTAAAATGGATTAAATTATTTTTTTTTTATCATCAATCTACACACAATACCCCAGAATGGAGAAGTTAAAACAGGTGTTTAGAAATGTTTGCAAAGTAATTCAGGCATTCAGACCCTTTGCTGTGACACTCAAAATTGAACTGAGGTTCATCCTGTTTCCATTGAATTTCCTTGAGATGTTTCTACAACTTGATTGGAGTCCACCAGTGGTAAATTACATTGATTGGACATGATTTGGAAAGGCACACACCTGTCTATATAAGGTCCCACAGTTGACAGTGCATGACAGAGCATAAAACAAGCCATGAAGGACGAAGGAATTGGCTGTAGACCTCCGAGACAGGATTGTGTTGAGACACAGATCTGGGGAAGGGTATAAAACAATTTCTGCGGCATTGCAGGACCCGAAGAGCACAGTGACCTCCGTCATTCTTAAATGGAAGAACTTTGGAGCTACCAGGACTCTTCATAGAGCTGGCCGCCCAGCCAAACTGAGCAATCGGGGTAGAAGGGCCTTGGTCAGGGAGGTGACCAAGAACCCGATGGTCACTCTGACTGAGCTCCAGAGTTCCTCTGTGGAGATGGGAGAATCTTCCAGAAGGACAACTATATCTGCAGCACTCCACCAACCAGACCTTTATGCTAGAGTGGCCAGACAGAAGCCACTCCTCAGTAAAAGGCACATGACAGCCCGCTTGGAGTTTGCCAAAAGGCACCTAAAGGACTTTCAGAGCATGAGAAACAAGATTCCCTGGCCTGATGAAACCAAGATTGAACTCTTTGGCCTGAATGCCAAGCTTCACGTCTGGAGGAAACCAGGCACCGCTCATCACCTGGCCAATACCATATCTACGGTGAAGCATGGTGGTGGCAGCATCATGCTGTGGGGATGTTTTTCAGCGGCAGGAACTGGGAGACTAGTCAGGATCGAGGGAAACATGAATGGAGCAAAGTACTGAGAGATCCTTGATGAAAACCTGCTCCAGATGTCTAGACCTCAGACTGGGGCAGAGGTTCACCTTCCAACAGGACAATGACCCTAAGCACACAGCCAAGACAACGCAGGAGTGGCTTTGTGACAAGTCTCTGAATGTCCTTGAGTGGCCCAGCCAGAGCCCGGACTTGAACCCGATCGAACATCTCTGGAGAGACCTGAAAATAGCTGTGCATCGATGCTCCCCATCCAACCTGACAGAGCTTGAGAGGATCTGTAGAGAAGAATGGGAGAAATTACCCAAATACAGGTGTGCCAAGCTTGTAGCATCATACCCAAGAAAACTTGAGGCTGTAATCGCGCTGCCAAAGGTGCCTCAACAAAGTACTGAGTAAAGGGTCTGAATACTTATGTAAATGTGATATTTCAGTTAGAAACATAACATAGAAACATAGACAATAGGTGCAGGAGTAGGCCATTCGGCCCTTCGAGCCAGCACCGCCATTCAATATGATCATGGCTGATCATCCAACTCGGTATCCTGTACCTGCCTTCTCTCCATACCCCCTGATCCCTTTAGCCACAAGGGCCACATCTAACTCCCTCTTAAATATAGCCAATGAATTGTCCTCAACTACCTTCTGTGGCAGAGAATTCCAGCGATTCACCACTCTCTGTGTGAAAAATGTTTTTCTCATCTCGGTCCTAAAAGATTCCCCCCTTATCCTTAAACTGTGACCCCTTGTTCTGGACTTCCCCAACATCGGGAACAATCTTCCTGCATCTAGCCTGTCCAACCCCTTAAGAATTTTGTAAGTTTCTATAAGATCCCTCCCTCAATCTTCTAAATTCTAGCGAGTACAAGCCGAGTCTATCCAGTCTTTCTTCATATGAAAATCCTGACATCCCAGGAATCAGTCTGGTGAACCTACTCAAGTTATTTATTTTTAATTGCTTTGAAAAAATGACTAAACACCTGTTTTTTGCTTTTTGATTGTGGGGTATTGTGTGTAGATTGAAGATTTAAAAATAAAAAGAATTTAATCCATTTTAACACAAGGCTGTAACGTAACAAATTGTGGAAAAAGTGAAGGGGTTTCTGAATGCACTGCATAGTTTTACCGCTGACTGGTTAGCACCTAACAAAAGCTTTTCGCTGTATCTCGGTACACATGACAATAAACTAAACTACACATGTAACAGGTCTTTCGGCCCGATTCATCCTTCCTGACCAAGTTGCCAAACTTATCTGGTTTCACTTGCCTGCTCCTGAACCTTATCCCTCTAAACCTTTCAGCCATGTACTTATCTAAGCAACTATAACATGTCATAATTCTACCTGACTCAACTCCCCTTGTCACTTGTCAGGCTTTGGGTCATCCTCATCTTCTTTCGAATGAATGAATAAGTTTATTGGCCAAGTATTCACATACAAGGAATTTGCCTTGGTGCTCCGCCCACAAGTGACAACATGACATACAGTGACAGTTCGGAATGACACATAAAATGTTAAACATTAATAATAAAACATTATCGATTAAACATGTGAATTAAATAAAATACCAGAGAAAAAGGAGGCTACAGATTTTTGGTTATTGAGTAGAGCTGCTACTACTCGTGGAAAAAAGCTGTTTTTATGTCTGGCTGTGGCAGCTTTGGAAGTCAAATCATGGGTCAGACAGCATCTGTGAAGGGAATGGACGAACTAAAGTTTAAGTCTGGACCCGTCCTCAGACTGAAGAATGGCCCTGACCAGAAAAGGTGACCATGAACAGGTATTCACTCCACAGCTGCAACCTGGCATGCTGACTTCCTCCAGCACTTTGTGTTTTGCTCTAGATTTTAACAATCTGCATTGCAAATATTTATGACAGCACTTTATATCAGTTCCTCCAGCAGTTTCTTTCAAGAGAGTTTTATTGTCGTGTGTTCCAGATAGAACAATGACATTCTTACTTGCAGCGGCACAACAGAATATCGTACAGCTCTTAGGGCTAAAGGAATCGAGGGATATCGGGGTAAAAACAGGAACAATATGATCAGCCATAGAAACAGAGGAAATAGGTGCAGGAGGAGGCCATTCGGCCCTTCGAGCCAGCACCGCCATTCAATGTGATCATGGCTGATCGTCCCCAATCAATAACCCGTGCCTGCCTTCTCCCCATATCCCTTGATTCCACTAGAGCTCTATCTAACTCTTAAATCCATCCAGTGATTTGGCCTCCACTGCCCTCTGTGGCAGGGAATTCCACAAATTCACTACTCGCTGGGTGAAAAGGTTTTTTCTCACCTCAGTCTTCAATGGCCTCCCCTTTATTCTAAGACTGTGGCCCCTGGTTCTGGACTCGCCCATGATCATATTGAATGGCGGTGCTGGCTCGAAGGGCCGAATGGCCTACTCCTGCACCTATTGTCTATGTCTCTACTGTAAACAGCATAATGAACATGAATCTCTGAATCTTGTTCAATATTCCAGCATCTGCGGTCTCTGGCGACACTTGTGTTCTTAGTTCAGATTTCCTGGATTCTTGAAAGGGAAGACACACAGTGCTGGAGTAACTCAGCGGGTCAGGCAGCATCTGTGGAGAACATGGATAGGTGACGTTTCACAGAGTGTTGGAGTAACTCAGTGGGTCAGGCAGCATCTGTGGAGAACATGGATAGGTGACGTTTCACAGAGTGCTGGAGTAACTCAGCGGGTCAGGCAGCATCTGTGGAGAACATGGATAGGTGACGTTTCACAGTGCTGGAGTAACTCAGCGGGTGCAGCAGCATCTATGGAGCTGAGGAAATAGGCAACGTTTCGGGTCGAAACCCTTCCGGGTTTCGGCCCGAAACGTTGCCTATTTCCAGAAGGGTTTCGGCCCGAAACGTTGCCTATTTCCTTCGCTCCATAGATGCTGCTGCACCATAACTCAGCGGGTCAGGCAGCATCTGTGGAGAACATGGATAGGTGACGTTTCACACAGTGCTGGAGTAACTCAGCGGGTCAGGCGGCATTGGGTGGCGTTTCAGGTCGAGACCCTTCTTCAAACTGGGTGGTTGTGAGATGGTCTTCGGAGAGGAACAGAAAAATAAGATCAGACGGAGAGCAAGCTGCAGAAACTAGCTGTGGTATTTGAGTCATGGGTTTTGCCGTTAATATTGTCTATGGGACGGGGGGGGGGGGGGGCAAGAACTAGAGGCAATTTTGAATCGTGGATGTCAGAGCAAGCAGCACCATCGCATCAATCAGTTTTAAAATGACTTCCCTCTTTAATCCTTATCAAGTGTCAATGTTCCAAATAACACCCAGTCATTTAAGGTGCTTGCCTTTCTGATTGCTTTTGTGATGATATTGCCTTTTCTGCAAGTGTCCCCTCCTGCCCCCAATAGGTGTAAATTGGTTGGATGTAAATCAGCTCTCCGCATGTGAATGGGTGAGCTGCCGGACACAAAAGATCGATACACTTCAAACGGCGACACTTGACCCGAGTCATCATCCGCCAGGCTCGTCAATCACCCCTTCCCCACCAGCCTGTCCAACGCCACAGAATAAATCCAACATCTCCTGATTATAAATCGTGGCCTCCACTTTCCCCAACAACTAAATGAATTTCGCCACGCGTCTCAGATAGCGATAGATTTGGACTCGCATTAATCACTTAGAACGGAGACCAGGAAATACTTTTTCTCACAGAGAGTTGTGAATCTGTGGAAGGATGAGAGGGCATCCTCATTGAAACATATAAGATTATTAAGGGTTTGGACACGCTAGATGCAGGCTTGAAGGGACGAATGGCCTACTCCTGCACCTAATTTCTATGTTTCTATGTAAACATGTTCCCGATGTTGGGGGAGTCCAGAACCAGGGGCCACACAGTTTAAGAATAAGGGGTAAGCCATTTAGAACGGAGATGAGGAAACACTTTTTCTCACAGAGAGTTGTGAGTCTGTGGAATTCTCTGCCTCAGAGGGCGGTGGAGGCCGGTTCTCTGGATGTTTTCAAGAGAGAGCTAGATAGGGCTCTTGAAGATAATGGAGTCAGAGGATATGGGGAGAAGGCAGGAACGGGGTACTGTTTGGGGATGATCAGCCATGATCACATTGAATGGCGGTGCTGGCTCGAAGGGCCGAATGGCCTACTGCACCTATTGTCTAAACATGACAGAACACAGATCATTACCTCACCAACTATAATGTACAATATGCTGTGCCTCTGGTTGCACGCCCCACTTCAGTTTTGCACTATTAAGGTCACCTATACTCTGGTTATTATACTCATGAACACTATTAAGGTCACCTATACTCTGGTCTGGGGGTCCTTGTTCATCAGTCTATGAAAGTAAGCATGCAGGTACAGCAGGCAGTGAAGAAAGTGAATGGCATGTTGGCCTTTATAACAAGAGGAGTTGAGTATAGGAGCAAAGAGGTCCTTCTGCAGTTGTACAGGGCCCTAGTGAGACCACACCTGGAGTATTGTGTGCAGTTTTGTTCTCGAACTTTGATGGAGGACATTCTTGCTATTGAGGGAGTGCAGCGTAGGTTCACAAGATTAATTCCCGGGATGGCGGGACTGTCATATGCTGACAAAATGGAGCGGCAGGACTTGTACACTCCAGAGTTTAGAAGGATGAGAGGGCATCTTATTGAAACATAAGATTATTAAGGGCTTGGACACGCTAGAGGCAGGAAACATGTTCGTGATGTTGGGGGAGTCCAGAACCAGGGGCCACAGTTTAAGAATAAGGGGTAAGCCATTTAGATCGGGGATGAGGAAACATTTTTTCACACAGAGAGTGGTGAGTCGGTGGAATTCTCTGCCCCAGAGGGCGGTGGAGGCCGGTTCTCTGGATGCTTTCAAGAGAGAGCTAGATAGGGCTCTTAAAGATAGCGGAGTCAGGGGATATGGGGAGAAGGCAGGAACGGGGTACTGATTGGGGATGATCAGCCATGATCACATTGAATGGCGGTGCTGGCCCGAAGGGCCGAATGGCCTCCTCCTCCACCTATTGTCTATTGTCTATTGAGACTAGAGCAAGGGGGACCCGTTGCGTCTTGTCCCCTCAATGCCCGGTTGCAGTGGTGGTGGGGGGTGGCCTGCGGTGTCACACACACACACTAACCACTCCCTTGATATTATATTAATATTATTCATTTGCTCCTTTTACCCCATCCCCGCCCTATCCACTCACGCATAGCCCCCAACTCGCAGGCGTGTCTGGAGAGGGAGGAGGGGTAGAGAGAGAGGCAGAGAGAGAGAGCGAGGGGGCAGAGACAAAGTGAGAGGGGGGAGAGAGAATGGGGCAGAGAGAGAGGGGGGAGAGAGAAGGGACAGAGAGGAGGGAGAGAGCAGATGTGTGGAACAAGCTTTTTTTACGTCCAATTTTGGTGTTTTTGAGCCTTTTGGATAGGCACGTGGATATGGTGGGATGTGGATCATGTGCGGGCTGATAAGAGTTGGTCTTGGCATGGTGTTCACCAACATAATGGGCTGAAGGGCCTGTTCCAATGGAACAATTAAACACTCTGCACTTGGGGAACAGGGCCTGGAGATGGTTCACCAGGATACTGCTTGCAACTACGAACATTACACGTTGCTTGTTCACTTTGTGCCACACTGCACAACACTTTGATGGCCCAAAGGATGAAAGGACATTTGTCCACGTTTTATTGAAGCTTCTGGAGCATGTCGCTGCTGCATTTGCGTGGTTGGGAGCGGGAACTAAACAAAACACTTCCCGGCAACGAGGGGGATGTGAACAAACGGTGACTCACCCAAACTCTTCCCGTAAATGGCTCTCAACAACAATTTGAAGAAAGATTGGGACCTGGCGGAGAAAGATCGTTCATTTTTCCCCACTAATCCTTGTCTTAACTTTTCTCCTGCGCTCTCAGAAATATTTACCTGCTTCCTTGGACAAGTGATGTAGCCTAGATTGTCATTTGGAAATATACACAAAGTTTTGGCATGGATCCAGGGGGAGCTAACTAACTGGATACAGAATCCACATGAGTCACAGAGTCAGACAGCCCCTTTAACCTAACTCGTCTATGCTCTCCACCCTGTGTCACCTACACTAGACTCATTTGTCCACCATTACCCCATGCCACGCTAGAGGCAGGAAACATGTTCCCGATGTTGGGGGAGTCCAGATCCAGGGGCCACACAGTTTAAGAATAAGGAGTAAGCCATTTAAACAGAGACGAGGAAACATTTTTTTTTTCTCACAGAGAGTGGTGAGTCTGTGGAATTCTCTGCCTCAGAGGGTGGTGGAGGCCGGTTCTCTGGATGCTTTCAAGAGAGAGCTAGATAGGGCTCTTAAAGATAGCGGAGTCGGGGGATATGGGGGAGAAGGCAGGAACGGGGTACTGATTGGGGATGATCAGCCATGATCACATTGAATGGCGGTGCTGGCTCGAAGGGCCGAATGGCCTACTCCTGCACCGATTATCTATTGTCAATGCCCCTTTCCTATCCTTGTCGGCACTGGGCCTGTACTCGCTGGAGTTTTGAAGGATGAGGGGGGACCTCATTGAAAGTTACAGAATAGTGAAAGGCTTGGACAGAGTGGAAGTGGAGAGGATGTTTCCACTATTGGGAGAGTCTAGGACTAGAGGTCACAGCCTCAGAATTAAAGGATGTTTTTTTAGGAAGGGGATGAGGAGGAATTTCTTTGGTTAGAGGGTGGTGAATCTGTGGGATTCCTTGCCACAGAAGGCTGTGGAGGCCAAGTCAATGGATATTTTTATGGCAGAGATAGATAGATTCTTGATTAGTGCATGTGTCAGTGGTTATGGGGAGAATGTGCAGGAAAGAACTGCAGATGCTGGTTTACATCGAAGGTAGACAGAGATAGAATATAGACGGAGACAGTAAGACTGGTGGTAGAACTGGGAAGGGGGACGGGATGAAGTTAGAGAAGTCAATGTTCATGCCGCTGGGGTGTAAGCTGCCCAAGCGAAATATGAGGTGCTGTTCCTCCAATTGCCTCACTCTGACAATGGAGGCCCAGGACAGGGAGGTCAGATTGGGAATGGGAGGGGGACTGCTGAGTAACCGGGAGATCGGGTAGGTTTATGCGGACTGAGCGGAGGTGTTCAGCTAAACGATCGCCGAGCCTGCGCTTGGTCTCGCCGATGTAGAGCAGCTGACACCTGGAACAGCGGATACAGTAGATGATGTTGGAGGAGGTGCCTCACCTGGAAAGACTGTTTGGGTCCTTGGATGGAGGGGGGAGGTGAAGGGTCAGGTGCAAGGGGAAAGTACCTGGTGAGCGGGTGGTTTGGGTGGGCCACCCCTCAAACACTGGCTTTCTAGAGACACCAATGCAACGTTGTCCTTGTAGCTGGCAAATGGGCATCAACTTGTGCATTGGCCATCGCGCTGCCCACGACACAGACATGACAGGTTGATGGTAACAAAGGGTGAATCCTCTGCTCAATGACAGAGCAATGCAGTTGAACACCATCAGCCCGCTGAGATCATGACTGTGTGGACTAAAGATCCTACAGCGAGCAAGATAGTCCACTCGATGAAAAAGGCATAGTACGGTCATGGGCAGATTCACGGGTAATTTTCAGCCCCATTTCCGTAACCGGCTTCCGTCTCCGCACCAAAGATCCCGTAGGATTATAGTGCGGAGACGGAATCCGGTTACGGAAACATCCTCGTAAAAATAAAAGTTCTTTGGTAAAAATCTTCTCCTCATTTTCTGAATTTTAATTTATTAACACAAACTGTTCCCCCGCAACGTTGATTACACTACGGGTCGGGTCGGGTCCGGTTACGGAAATGGATGAAAAAAAGGCCCACGTTCCGCTCCGTTACGTACTACACGTCAGCCCATTGCATTTAGCAGGAGTGGTCTATCTTGCTCCGCTATAGGATCTTTGGTGTGGACTGCCCATCCTCAAACCTTGCACCAGGTTCAGACTCGCATCATAACAATGCAATCTTCTTCTTGCGTACGGCGCGCACAGCCTAAAGTCGTAGGACAACTTGTTCTATTTGATCTTATTTGATTGTGCACGCCAGGTTGATTGCATTGGTCGAAACAGGGCGGACCACGTGAAGATTGCAATCTCCCAACTGCATGACACTGCAATGAGTCAACAGAGGACAACTGTCTTTAGGTAGACAAAAATGCTGGAGAAACTCAGCGGGTGAGGCAGCATTTATGGAGCGAAGGAAATAGGCAGCGTTTCGGGCTGAAACCCTTCTTCAGACAATAGTCTTTGTTTTGGCAAGCCCGTTGTTGCTTTTCCCTCATCCCAGACGATGGCACTAGGCCAATTCCAGCATGTGATTGCAGATACAGCAGTCAGGGGGTGGAAAGGGACTTCCCCAGGCTGGGTGACTCTCCTCCTCTCTGCCCACGCAGGTGAAACCTGAGGAGGAGGAGAATAATATATCTCTCCCCTCATTTACACTCTTCTAAGGCAGAAGGAAGTCCCATACTAAGCTTCTGGCCTAGAATGAGAGTAGCACTCAAACAGGAGCCATGTCATTATGCACTGTTTTCTCCAGTGCTCCCAGCTACACTTGTGAGTCTATAAAGGTATATAGAATTACGGAAGGTTATCCTTCCCGGGTTCAAATGTCAAGGACCAGAGGGCATAGATTTAGGGTAAAGGGCCTGTCCCACTTTCACGACCTAATTCACGACCTCTGCCGAGTTTGCCTTTGACTCATACTCGCAGCATGGTCGTCACGAGATCGTGGGTAGGTGGTAGCAGGCTGTGACGCTAGTCGTAAGTACTCGTGACATCAAGTAGGTCGGGGCGTTTTTCTAGCACGATGAAAAATGTCCACGAGTAAAAAAGGTTGTGCATGAGGTTGTGAAAGTGGGACAGGCCCTTCAGAGGGACATTGTTTATTGTTTAAAAGAGATGTGTAGGGGCATGTTGCCTACACAGAGGGTGGTGAGTGTCTAGATCGTGATGCCGGGGGTGGTGGAGGAGGAGGTAGATGGTGGTGTTTAGAAGGCGTTTTTAGATTGGCATTTGAATATGCAGGGGATGGAGTGGTATTGATCATGTGTACGCAGACGAGATTAGTTTATCTCAGCTTAAGTTCCTAAGTTGTAGGAGAAGAATTCGGCCATTCGGCCCATCAAGTCTACTCCGCCATTCAATCATGGCTGATCTATTTTCCCTTCTAGACCTCATTCTTCTGCCTCTGTTGCTTCCGCTTTCCCAATAGTGGTCTAATCCAAATTTGGGCAGTGACTCCATTATAATCAAAGGTAGACAAAAATTGCTGGAGAAACCCAGCGGGTGAGGCAGCATCTATGGAGCGAAGGAAATAAGCGACGTTTCGGGTCGAGACCCTTCTTCTGGATGTGGGGGGGGGGGGGGGGGGGGGGGAAGAAGAAAGGAAGAGGCGGAGACAGTGGGCTGTGGGAGAGCTGGGAAGGGGAGGGGAAGGAGGGAGAAAGCAGGGACTACCTGAAATTGGAGGTCAATGTTCATACTACAGGTACTGGGGTGTAAACTACCCAAGCGAAATATGAGGTGCTGCTCCTCCAATTTGTGGTGGGACTCGCTCTGGCCATGGAGGAGGCCCAGGACCGAAAGGTCGGATTCGGAGGGGGAGTTGAAGTGCTGAGCCACCGGGAGATCAGGTTGGTTGATGTGAACTGTGTGGAGGTGTTGGGCGAGCCATTATAGTGGTGATCCTGTTCTGCAAGAGTCTTCTACTCCCCTACACCCTCCTGAGACAGTAATGTAACTCAATTTCCAGCTTCAGGCTCATCCCAAGTGTGATCATCCCGTAGTGACAGCCAGGTCTTCAGCTGCTGGCGTGGTGTTATTTGCAATGTCGTTTCTCCTCCTTGAATTCTTCCTGAAAGCCCACCTCTTTGTCATTTGTCTGCAGTTGTTTCGGGCTCTGGTGAGACCACATCTGGAGTATTGCGTACAGTTTTGGTCTCCGAATTTGAGGAAGGACATCCTTGTGATTGAGGCAGTGCAGCGTAGGTTCACCAGATTGATCACTGGGATGGCGGGACTGCCATATGAGGAAAGATTGAAAAGACTAGGCTTGTATTCACTGGAGTTTAGAAGGATGAGGGGGAATCTTATAGAAACATATAAAATTATAAAAGGACTGGACAAGCTAGATGCAGGGATAATGTTCCCAATGTTGGGCGAATACAGAACCAGGGGCCACAGTCTTAGAATAAAGGGGAGGCCATGTAAGACTGAGGTGAGAAAAAAACGTTTTCACCCAGAGAGTTGTGAATTTGTGGAATTCCCTGCCACAGAGGGCAGTGGAGGCCAAGTCACTGGATGGATTTAAGAGAGAGTTAGATAGAGCTCTAGGGGCTAGTGGAGTCAAGGGATACGGGGAGAAGGCAGGCACGGGTTATTGATAGGGGACGATCAGCCATGATCACAATGAATGGCGGTGCTGGCTTGAAGGGCTGAATGGCCTCCCGCACCTATTGTCTATGTTTATATGTTTCTATGGCACAATAAAGTGTGAAAACGGGGCCTTCGGCCCACCTTGCCCACACCGGCCAACATGTCCCATCTACACTTGTCCCATCTGCCCATGTTTAGTCCATATCCCTCCAAACCTGTCCTATCCATGTACCTGCCTAACTGTTTCTTAAACGCAGTGTCAACTACCTCCTCTTGCAGCTAATTCCATATACCCATCACACTATGTGTAAACAAAGTTGCCCCTTGGGTTCCTATTAAATCTTTCCCCTTCCATTTAAACCCATGTCCTCTGGTCCTCGATTCCCCTACTCTGGGCAAGAGACTCTGTGCATCGACCTGATCTATTCCTCTCATGATTTTGTACACCTCTATAAAATCACCCCTCATCCTCCTGAATTGTCCCGATTCTCCTGAATTTGAACACCAGCCTTCACATGCGCATCAGCAATGTTTCTTTGGTGATTCTCATGTGAAACACATTGAGAGTTTATTCTGTTTTGTTAAAGGTACCACGTGTGTGGAAGATTGCTGTTGTTATGGTAACAAGTGTCAGAGCTGTTTTAAGGGCCTGTCCCACTTAGGCAACTTTTTCGGCAATTCGCCGGCACCCGTCATAGGTCGTGGCGGGTCACCGAAAATGTTTAACGTTGAGAATCCAGCGGCGACCAGAACAAGGTACGACTCTTTGGGCGACTACTCACGACCATCCAGGCTTCACCCCGCGACATGTCGCCTGTACGGTCGTGAGTCGTCTCCTCAGTCGCCCAAAGAGTCGTAGCGTCTTTCTGGTCGCCGCTGGATTTTCAACATGTTGAACATTTTCGCCGACCTGTGACGGGTGCCGGCAGTCGCCGAAAAAGTTGCGCAAGTGGGACAGGCCCGTAAGACAGTTTCAGTTGCCTGCAGAAGAGGTAAACAAAGTGAACTTGCAAGTAAGTGTTGGTGTTTGCTCCACAGGTGGTTGTGCGTGAGCTTCTGGCTCAGTACGCCAGGCAGTACGAGGAAAGTCCCATGGTTGCCTTACTGAAGCACTGGTCTGTGGCCGCAACTGACAGCCTGAGAACCAGGTACCTTTGGATCACCGCACAGCAGTGCATCTCATGCACATTGCTCTGTCAATTGAATAGTATGAATAAGTTTATTGACCAAGTATTCACATACAAGGAATTTGTCTTGGTGCTCCGCCCGCAAGTGACAACATGACATACAGTGACAGTTGGGAATGACACATAAAACATTAAACATTAATAATAAAACATTATTGATTAAACATGTGAATTAAATAAAATACCAGAGCAAAGGGAGGCTACAGATTTTTGGCTGTTGAGTAGAGCAACTACTCGTGGATAAAAACTGTTTTTATGTCTGGCTGTGGCAGCTTTGACAGTCCGGAGTCGCCTTCCAGAGGGAAGTGATTCAAAGAGTTTGTGGCCAGGGTGAGAGGGGTCAGAGATGATCTTGCCCGCTCGCTTCCTGGCCCTTGCAGTGCATTGGGAAGCCATTACCATCAATACCGAGCTGGACATTATGTTTAAGAAGGAACTGCAGATGTTGGAAAAATCGAAGGTAGACAAAAATGCTGGAGAAACTCAGCGGGTGAGGCAGCATCTATGGAGCGAAGGAATAGGTGACGTTTCGGGACAGGTTGAGTGAGTGGGCAGATGCAGTCCCTGGGATGGCGGGACTGTCATATGAGGAAAGATTGAAAAGACTAGGCTTGTATTCACTGGAGTTTAGAAGGATGAGGGGGGATCTTATAGAAACATATAAAATTATAAAAGGACTGGACAAGCTAGATGCAGGAAAAATGTTCCCAATGTTCGGCGAATACAGAACCAGGGGCCACAGTCTTAGAATAAAGGGGAGGCTATTTAAGACCGAGGTGAGAAAAAACGTTTTCACCCAGAGTTGTGAAGTTATGGAATTCCCTGCCACAGAGGGCAGTGGAGGCCAAATCACTGGATGGGTGCTCTAGGGGCTAGTGGAGTCAAGGGATATGGGGAGAAGGCAGGCACGGGTTATTGATAGGGGACGATCAGCCATGATCACAATGAATGGCAGTGCTGGCTCGAAGGGCCGAATGGTCTCCCGCCTATTTTCTATGTTTCTGTGTCAAAACCCTTCTTCAGACTGATGTGGGGGGGGGGGCGGGAAGAAGAAAGGAAGAGGCGGAGACAGTGGGCTGTGGGAGAGCTGGGAAGGGGAGGGGAAGGAGGGAGAAAGCAGGGACTATCTGAAATTGGAGAAGTCAATGTTCATACCGCTGGGGTGTAAACTACCCAAGCGTAATATGAGGTGCTGCTCCTCCAATTTACGGTGGGACTCACTCTGGCCATGGAGGAGGCCCAGGACAGAAAGGTCGGATTGGGAATGGGAGGGGGAGTTGAAGTGTTGAGCCACCGGGAGATCAGGTTGGTTATTGTGGACTGAGCGGAGGTGTTGGGCGAAGCGATCGCCAAGCCTGCGCTTGGTCTCACCGATGTAGAGCAGCTGACACCTAGAACAGCGGATGGATAGCACACGAACAATAGCTTTTCACTGTACCTCAGTACACATGACAATAACAACTAAACTAAACTAACCGGAACTGAAGGAATGAACATGGTGGGTAATGAACATCAGTCTGAAGAAGGATCCCTAGCCCAAATGTCTCCCATCCTTTGTTCTCCAGAGATGCTGCCTGAACTACTGAGTTACTCCAGCATTTTGTGTCTATCTTTCCCTGAAGGTCAGGCACTCGAGTCCTGGCAACAATCTCGTCGATCTTCCCTGCACTCGTTCCATCATAATGGCCTTCTTCCCACCGTAGGGTGACCAAAACTGAATGCAATGCTCCAAACGTGGCCTCACTTCCTTCAGGAACTGGGAGGAAATGGCAGCACTCCGGAGGAATCCAGGGCACTCCAGAACCAGGGGCCACACACAGTTTAAGAATAAGGGGTAGGCCATTTAGAACGGAGACGAGGAAACACTTTTTATCACAGAGAGTTGTGAGTCTGTGGAATTCTCTGCCTCAGAGGGCGGTGGAGGCAGGTTCTCTGGATACTTTCAAGAGAGAGCTAGATAGGGCTCTTAAACATAGCGGAGTCAGGGGGATATGAGGAGAAGGCAGGAACGGGGTACTGATTGGGGATGATCAGCCATGATCACATTGAATGGCGGTGCTGGCTCGAAGGGCCGAATGGCCTACTCCTGCACCTGTTGTCTGTCGTCTATTGAAACCAACCGTGTCACGAGGGGAGGCGTGGGGGACTGGAGCTCTACCTGCTGAACCCCTGTGCTGCAGTCTGGGGTGGAGTCCAAACTAGTAAAGAACCTTTTAGAGGGAGGCACGGTGGCGCAGCGGGTAGAGTTACTGCCCCACAGCGCCAGAGACCCGGGTTCCATCCCGACAACGGGTGCTGTCTGTACGGAGTTTGTACCTTCTGCCTGGAGATCTTCGGTTTCCTCTCACACTCCAAAGACGTGCAGGTTTGTAGGTTAATTGGGTTGGTATGAAGTGTAAATTGTCCCCAGTGTGTGTAGGGTAGTGTTAGTGTGCGGGGATCGCTGGTCGGCGCAGCCCCGGTGGGTCGAAGGGCCTGTTTCCGCGCTGTATCTCTAATCTAAACTAAACCATGAGGATTGCACAATATTAGTGAAATATTTAAGAATGACACCGTGCTTTGTGGACAAAAGGGTCTCGTTCTTGGTTTATACTCTCTAGAATTTAGAATATTGAGAGGGGATCTTATAGAAATTTACAAAATTCTTAAGGGGTTGGACAGGCTAGATGCAGGAAGATTGTTCCCGATGTTGGGGAAGTCCAGGTCAAGGGGTCACAGCTTAAGGATAAAGGGGAAATCCTTTAAAACCGAGATGAGGAGAACTTTTTTCACACAGAGAGTGGTGAATCTCTGGAACTCTCTGCCACAGAGGGTAGTTGAGGCCAGTTCATTGGCTGTATTTAAGAGGGAGTTAGATGTGGCCCTTGTGGCCAAGGGGATCAGAGGGTATGGAGAGAAGGCAGGTACGGGATACTGAGTTGGATGATCAGCCATGATCATATTGAATGGCGGTGCAGGCTCGAAGGGCCGAATGGCCTACTCCTGCACCTAATTTCTATGTTTCTATGTTCACATCTCGCTCCTTGCTGCTGGGGTCACTGGTGGATCATCCTCCTGTAAACTGCTTAGTTACTCCAGCACTCTGTGAAACGTCACCTATCCATGTTCTCCACAGATGCTGCCTGACCCGCTGAGTTACTCCAGCACTCTGTGAAACGTCACCTATCCATGTTCTCCACAGATGCTGCCTGACCCGCTGAGTTATGGTGCAGCAGCATCTATGGAGCGAAGGAAATAGGCAACGTTTCGTGCCGAAACCCGGAAGGGTTTCGACCCGAAACGTGCCTATTTCCTTAGCTCCATAGATGCTGCTGCACCCGCTGAGTTACTCCAGCACTCTATGAAACGTCACCTATCCATGTTCTCCACAGGTGCTGCCTGACCCGCTGAGTCACTCCAGCACTCTGTGCCTTTTTGCAGAAACCAGCATCTGCAGTTTGTTGCGTCCCTATACATTTTTGAAACTTGAGTAATGTGTTTGTAGTATTGCAATTGCTCAACGTTTTAAAATCTAGATTTAGAACAGTCACGACAAAAAAGCCCTGGACCCGCCTTTTGCTTTCGAAGGGGACGGGTAGATTCTAATACGGGTGAACAAAAACTCTTCCTCATACCACACCAATTCCAGTAAAGTCCTTGAACTTAGTTTGATGGAATTCAGTTCTGTGCTTGTTCAAGTGTATATTTACTAGACGAGGCTGTGGAAATTGTCATGCCTGGATCCGTAACCAGAAACATGCGCTCACAGAAGCCGGGAAGAAGGACCGCAGTATTTGTGCTTCCGGGAACCAGCACCACAAAACATCAAGGGAGGAGAATTATCCATGAAGCCTTCTGGGAAGAAGCTCATTTTCCAATTCAATCTTACGCAAGTCACAGTGATACAGCGTGGAAACAGGCCCTTCGACCAACTTGCCCACATCAACCTGTCGTATGCTGAGAGAGTGGAGCGGCTGGGCTTGTGTACTCTGGAGTTTAGATGGATGAGAGGGAATCTTATTCACGGGATCTGTCTGTACGGATTTTGCACCTTCTCCCCGTGACCACGTGGGTTTTCTCCAGGTGCTCCGGTTTCCTCCCTCACTTCAAAGACGTACAGGTTTGTGAGTTAATGTAGTCTAGAGACACAGCGCGGAAACAAGCCCGTCGACCCACCGAGTCCGCGCCGACCAGCGATCCCCGCACACAACCACTATCCAACACACACCGGGGACAATTTACAATTCCTACCGGAGTCAATTAACTTGCAAATCGTTACGTCTTTGGAATGTTGGAGGAACCCGGAGCACCAGGAGAAAACCCACATGGTCACGGGGAAAAGGTACAAACTCCGTACAGACTGGACCCGTAGTCAGTATTGAAAGCAGGTCCCTTGCTATGTAAGTCAGCAACTCTACTGCTGCACCACCAGGCCACCGCAGTTGGCTTTGGTAAATTGTAGATTATCGTCAGTGTGCAGGATAGTGCTAGTGTATGGGGTGGTCGCTGGTCGACCTGGGCTCGGTGGGCTAGAGGGCCACTTGCCGTGCTGTATCTCTAAAGTCCCGGGATGGCGGGACTGTCATATGCTGAGAGAATGGAGCAGCTGGGCTTGTACACTCTGGAGTTTAGCAGGATGAGAGGGCACCTCATTGAAACAGATAAGATTATTAAGGGATTGGACACGCTAGAGGCAGGAAACATGTTCCCGATGTAGGGGGAGTCCCTAACCAGGGGCCACAGCTTAAGAATAAGCGGTAGGTCATTTAGAACGGAGACGAGGAAACACTTTTTCTCACAGAGAGTTGTGAGTCTGTGGAATTCTCTGCCTCAGAGGGTGGTGGAGGCCGGTTCTCTGGATACTTTCAAGAGAGAGCTAGATAGGGCTCTTAAAGATAGCGGAGTCAGGGGATATGGGGGAGAAGGTAGGAACGGGGTACTGATTGGGGATGATCAGCCATGATCATATTGAATAGCGGTGCTGGCTCGAAGGACCGAAACTGGCCCTTCGGCCCATCCTGCCCATGCCACATGGCCTAATTCTACTTCAATAACTAAAAGTAAATTCTGGTGCTGTATCTCCTAAGTGTAGAGTCATAGAGCATAAATGACAGCCATTTGGCCCATCAAGTGTGTGCTAGCTCTCCGCACCCAGCCAGACCTATTCTGGTTTTTTCCCGTTGCCCTGCTGTACTTAGTTACAACTGTTTTGCACGCAACATAAGCTTTTCACTGTAGGATGGTGCATGTGACAATAAACTAAACTGAACTGAATTAGACGTCTCTTCTTCTGTATTCAGTTACAGTTCAATCTGCTTGCAGTGTCCCATCCTGGCAGCTCCTATTGTAGATCATAGCAACCCAGACGAAAGAAAAGTACACATTGTACCAGGGTCTGAAGAAGAGTCTCGACCCGAAATGTCAGCTATTCCTTTGCTCCATAGATGAGTTTCTCCAGCATTTTCTCCAGGGGTACTGATTGGGGATGATCAGCCATGATCATATTGAATGGTGGGGCTGGCTTGGAGGGCCAAATGGCCTACTCCTGCACCTATTGTCTATTGTTTTGTCTACCTTCGATTTTTCCAGCATCTGCAGTTCTTTCTTTAACATTGTACCATCTTGGTTTTACATCAGTCAAACTAGTCTCCTTATATCAATGAAATGATCCTCCACCCACAGGAGTTTCCACTTTGAAGGGTCTGTGGAGGACCCAGGCTGCGAGATCTCACACCAACACGCACAGCAGAGAGCTGCCGCTACCTGGAGTGCACACGAGTGGGCTGGTCGAATGCCTGACACTATGTAGACAATAGGTGCAGGAGTAGGCCATTCGGCCCTTCGAGCCTGCACCGCCATTCAATATGTTCATGGCTGATCATCCAACTCAGTATCCTGTACCTGCCTTCTCTCCATACCCCCTGATCCCTTTAGCCACAAGGGCCAAATCTAACTCCCTCTTAAACATAGCCAATGAACTGGCCTCGACTACCCTCTGCGGCAGAGAGTTCCAAAGATTCATCCCTCTATCCTTAAGCTGTGACCCCTGGCCCTGGACTTCCCCAACATCGGGAACAATCTTCCTGCATCTAGCCTGTCCAACCCCTTAAGAATTTTGTAAGTTTCTATAAGATCCCCCCTCAATCTCCTAAATTCAATGTGATCATGGCTGATCATCCCCAATCAGTACCCCGTACCTGCCTTCGCCCCATATCCCGTGATTCAGTTGTGCCCTAAAGAGCTAAATCCAACTTTGTCTTGAAAACATATAGTGAATTGGCCTCCACTGCCTTCTGTGGCAGAGAATTCCACAGATTTACAACTCTCTGGGTGAAAAAGTATTTACTCATCTCAGTCCTAAATGGACGACCTCTTATTCTTAAACTGTGACCCATGGTTCTGGACTCCCCCAACATTGGGAATTTTTTTCCAGCATCTTGCCTGTCTAATCCCTTAAGAATGTTTTATGTTTCTCATATGATCTCCTCTCATCTTTCTAAATTCCAGTGAATATAAGGTGAGTCGACTCATTCTTTCATCATATGACAGTCCCGCCATCCCGGGAATTAACTTGGTGAACCTACGCTGCACTCCCTCAATAGCAAGAATGTCCATCCTCAAATTAGGGGACCAAAACTGCACACAATACTCCAGGTGTGGTCTCACTAGGGCCCTGTACACCTGCACTAGTACACCCTGTACTAGGACCTATTTGCTCCTATATTCGATTCCTCTTGTGATTCGCTTTCTTCACTGCCTGCTGTACCTGCATGCTTACTTTCAGTGACTTTTAAAACAATGAATTGGGGGTCACATTAAGAGACCGGAATGTTTGATGCATTGCTTTACAATCATTTGGTGTGTCATCGAGTCCTGGGCAAGAGAGACAAGTGTGATTTATTGGCATATGTCCAGAAAAGAACAATAACATTCTTACACACAACAATACAGCAGGTTCATAAGATGATGTGCTAGGAGCTGATTTAGTCCATTCGGCCCATCAAGTCTACTCCACCATTTAATCGTGACTGATCTACCTCTCCATCCTAACCCCATTCTCCTGCCTTCTCCCCATGACCCCTGACACAGGTCTGTAAACAAAGCGCCCAGTCGATAATATGACAAGTAAGTAAAATGTTTCATCATCAATATGTTTCATCGCAGGAAAAATGTCCCCAATGTTGGGCGAGTCCAGAACCAGGGGCCACAGTCTTAAAATAAAGGGGAGGTCATTTAAGACTGAGGTGAGAAAAAACTTTTTCACCCAGAGAGTTGTGAATTTGTGGAATTCCCTGCCACAGAGGGCAGTGGAGGCCAAGTCACTGGATGGATTTAAGAGAGAGTTAGATAGAGCTCTAGGGGCGAGTGGAGTCAAGGGATATGGGGAGAAGACAGGCACGGGTTATTGATAGGGGACGATCAGCCATGATCACAATGAATGGCGGTGCTGGCTCGAAGGGCCGAATGGCCTCCTCCTGCACCTATTTTCTATGTTTCTATGTAAGTAAGTAAGTTTATTGGCCAAGTATTCACATACAAGGAATTTCCCTTGGTGCTCCGCCCACAAGTAACAACATGACATACAGTGACAGTTACGAATGACTCAGAAAACACGATACATTAATAATAATAAAACATTAATGATAAAACACCATTGATCAAGCATGTGAACCAACAAAATAAACAAAACACTGAAAGAAGTTCAATAAATAAAATTAAAAAATTAAAAAATGAAAGCAAAACCAAAATCAAATGAAGCCCAAAGTCTCCAGTGTAATCCAGGCAGTTTGTAGTTAAGAATTTAGTTGGAGTTCGTGGTATCCAAGAGCCTGGTTATTGTTGGGAAGAAGCTCTTCCTGAACCTGGCTGTTTCAGTTTTCAGGCTAGTCTGTATCTTCTCCCTGTTGGACTGTCTTGTGCTGCACTGATCACTGTTATAGTCATGGAAACAGGCCTTTGGGGCCAACTTGTCACGTCAACCAAGATGCCCCATCTACACTAGTCCCAACAACCCGCGTTTGCCCCATACCCCCTCTAACCTTTCCTGTCCATGTACCTGTCCAACTATAGTCCTTGCCCCAACTCCCACCTCTGGCAGCTCGTTCCATACACCCACACCCCCCAGGCTCCTATGATCTTTCTTATCTCACTTTAAACTTAAGTGCCCTGGTTCTTTATTCCCCTATACTGGTAAAAGAGTCGACTTGGGAAGCTTACAACCCAGTGGTATGAATATTCTAACTTCAGGTAGCCCCGTCATTCCCTCTCTATCCATCTCTCCCCCACCCAAGTTGCACCAGCTTCTCATTTTCACCCCACAAATAGCGAACAATGGCCTGTTTCATTTATCATCGTGACTTTTATGCAAATCTTTCATTCACTGTTCTTTATCTCTCCACATCATCGTCTATATCTCTCGTTTCCCTTTTCCCTAACCAGTCTGAAGAAGGGTCTCGACCCGAAGCGTCACCCATTCCTTCTCTGCAGAGATGCAGCCTGTCCCGCTGAGTTACTCCAGACCTCTGTGTCTTTCTCTGGTCAAAGAGGGTGCATTAACCCTATCTATTTCCCTTAAGATCTAATAACACATCTTAATAAGATCACCCCTCATCCTCCTGCGCTCCAAGGAATAAAGTCCGACGAAGCACAACCTCTCCCTGTAGCTCAGGCCTTGACGTCATTGCAACGTCCTCATAAATCGTCTCTGCACAATTTCAATAAACAATAGGTGCAGGACTAGGCCATTCGGCCCTTCGAGCCAGCACCGCCATTCAATATGATCATGGCTGATCATCCCCAATCAGTACCCCGTTCCTGCCTTCTCCCCATATCCCCTGACTCCGCTATCTATCTCTCCCTCCTAACCCCATTCTCCTGCCTTCTCCTCACAACCCCTGACACCCGTACTGTCTATCTATCTATCTATCTGCCGTAAACATATCCTGCTGTCATTGTTGATAATTAGTTAAGAGTCACAAGTGTTTCCTTGTCATATATCCCGGATGGAACAATAAAATTCTTACTTGCTGCAGCACAACACAATATGTGAACATGTAAACATTGTACATAATAAGATAAACAAGAAAAAGTTCAATAAATAACAAATATAGTGCAAATAATAAATAATAATATAGTCTTTTGCAGTTCAGAGCTCAGAGCTTATTTGTTGCTGTGTTTAATAGCCTGACGGCTGTGGGGAAGCAGCTATTCCTGAACCTGGACGTTATAGTCTTCAGGCTCCTGTACCTTCTACCTGATGGCAGTGGTGAGATGAGTGTGTGGCCAGGATGGTGTGGGTCTTCGATGATGTTGGCTGCCTTTTGAGGCAGCGACTACGATCGATGGTGGGGAGGTCAGAGCCAGTGATGGACTGGGCAGTGGTCACAACTTTTTGTCGTCTTTTCCGCTCCTGGACGTTCAAGTTGCCGAACCAAGCCACGATGCAACCGGCCAGCATGCTCTCTACCGTGCACCTGTAGAAGTTTAGGA
Source organism: Leucoraja erinaceus (assembly GCF_028641065.1). Lineage (NCBI taxonomy): Eukaryota > Metazoa > Chordata > Chondrichthyes > Rajiformes > Rajidae > Leucoraja > Leucoraja erinaceus. The sequence goes on from NW_026576586.1 coordinate 202,194, forward strand.
GAATCCTCTTTGACATACCGACTCTCCGTAATCTTCTCAGGAAGTAGGAGCGCTGATGTACCTTCTTTACAATTGCATCGGTGTGCTGGGACCAGGCTGACCAGAAGTGAGCACAATACTCGGGAGTTTAGAAGGATGAGAGGGGAACTCATTGAAACATATAAGATTGTTAAGGGCTTGGACACGCTAGAGGCAGGAAACATGTTCCCGATGTTGGGGGAGTCCAGAACCAGGGGCCACAGTTTAATAATAAGGGGTAGGCCATTTAGAACGGAGACGAGGAAACACTTTTTCACACAGAGAGTGGTGAGTGTGGAATTCTCTGCCTCAGAGGGCGGTGGAGGCAGATTCTCTGGATGTTTTCAAGAGAGAGTTAGATAGGGCTCTTAAAGATAGCGGAGTCAGGGGATATGGGGAGAAGGCAGGAATGGGGTACTGATTGGGGATGATCAGCCATGATCACATTGAATGGCGGTGCTGGCATGAAGGGCTGAATGGCCTACTCCTGCACCTATTGTCTATTGTCTAAATGTGGCCTCACTATCATTTTGTACATAACATCCCATCTTCTATACTCAGTACACTGACTAATGAAGGTCAAAGACCTTCTTGACCACCCTATCAACCTGTAATGCCACTTTCAAGGAACTATGTACCTGTACTCTTAGATCCCTTTGCTCTACAACACTGCCCAAGCGAGGCTCTGCCATTCACTGTGTAGGTCCTGCCCTGGTTTACCCATTCCTCAGCCCATCTGCTCAACCAATCATGATCATGTGATAGGAGCAGAACTAGGCCATTCGGCCCCATCAAGTCTACTCTGCCATTCAATCATGGCTGATCTATCTCTCCCTCCTAACCCCATTCTCCTGCCTTCTCGCCACGACCCCTGACACCCGCACTGATCAAGAATCGATCTATCTCTGCCGTAAACATATCCTGCTGTCATTTTTGATAATTATCTCCACTATCTGTGATAACACCCACTTTAGTATCATCTGCAAACTTGCTGGTCGTGCCATCCAGATCACTGATATAAACCACAGACAGCAATGGGCCCAGCACTGATTCCAGAGGGACACCACTAGTCACAGGCCTGCAGTCTGCAAAAACAATCCTCTCACCATCACCTCCCACTTCCCTCCATGAAGCAATGATCTCAACAGTCTGCCATCTCTCCCTGGATCCCATGCAATCTCACCATCCAGAGCAACCTACCATGTAGAACATGGTCAAATACTTTGCTCATGTCCCGAGCGGCAACATCTATAGCTCTGCTTTATCAGCCATTTCTGTTAATCAAAAAAACTCAATCAGTCCCATGTTCCCAGGTGAAAGACCAATGTCGAAAGGGGGTGTGCAGGGCAGTTTTTTTTCAAACAGTGGTGGGTGCCTGGAACGTGCTGCCAGGGGTGGGGGTGGAGGCAGATAGGATCGTGGTGTTTAAGAGACTTATGGATAGGCACGTGGACATGTAGGGAATGGAGGGATTTGGATCGCGTGCAATCAGATAAGAGATGGTCTTGTCATCATCTTCGACATGTTTAGAACGGAGACGAGGAAACACTTTTTCTCACAGAGAGTGGTGAGTCTGTGGAAGTCTCCGCCTCAGGGGGCGGTGGAGGTCGGTTCTCTGGATACTTTCAAGAGAGAGCTAGATAGTAAGTAAGTACGTTTTATTTATATAGCACGTTTTAAGTCAACTCGCATTGACACCAAAATAAATAGTTAGTTTCCATACAAACCATAGAAAAAGGTTAAAAAGATAGGACTCTTAAAGATAGCGGAGTCAGGAGATATGGGGAGAAGGCAGGAACGGGGAACTGATTGGGGATGATCAGCCATGATCACTTTGAATGGCGGTGCTGGCTCGAAGGGCCGAATGGCCTCCTGCACCTATTGTCTATTGTCTATTGACATACAGTTATGAACATCAGTAAGGGTGGGGGCGGGGTTGGGAAGGGGGGATTGTAACCTAAAATTGGAGAATTCAATGTTGATGCGATTGGGTTGTTCATACGTTCATGTGCTAGGAGCAGAATTAGGCCATTCGGCCCATCAAGTCTACTCCACCATTCAATCATGGCTGATCTATCTCTCCCTCTCAACCACATTCTCCTGCCTTCTCCCCATAACCCCTGACACCAGCACTAATCAAGAATCTGTCAATAGACACAAAAAGCTGGAGTAGCTCAGCGGGACAGGCAGCATCTCTAGAGAGCAGGAATGGGTGACGTTTTGGGTCGAGACTCTACTTCCTCAGAGGAAACGTCACCCATTCCTTCCCTCCAGAGATGCTGCCTGCCCCGCTGAGTTAGTCCAGCTTTTTGTATCTTTCTTCGGTTTAAACCAGCTTCTACAGTTCCTTCTTACACAAGAATCTGTCAATCTCCACCTTAAAAATATCCATTGACTTGGCCTCCTCAGCTGTCTATGGCAATGAATTCCACAGATTCACCACCTTCTGACTAAAGAAATTCCTCCTCATATCTATATTAGTAAAAGTCTGATTTTGACCACTTCCTGTTGTTCTGTATATTGATTTTAGAAAAAATGCTGCCACTTATGGCTGTGTTTTTTGGCCAACTTACTCAGAGTCCCCCTCCGCTGTGCAAGACAAGAGGAATTTTCCCATCGATTAAAAACAAAAGAGTTATTAGCGTTTAAAAAATTGAGATTCTCTCTCCTGAAGGCCACGCCCCTTCTGGAGGGACTATAAAACCCGGAAGTGTTGAGTGTTTCAGTCAGTCTCTGCAAGATGGTGAGCGAGAGGGTCACGTCTCTCAGTCTGAGCTGAACTATGAAAATATAGTTTGGAAATGCTAAACCTGTGTTGACTTTGGTTTGGAAATGCTCAAGCTGTGTTGCCTTTGGTTTGGAAATGCTAAAGTTGTGTTGCCTAATTAAAGTTGCATTGCCTAATTAAAGTTGCCTTGCCTAATTAAAGTTGCCTAGTCTAATTAAAGTTGCCTTGCCTAATTAAAGTTGCCTTGCCTAATTAAAGTTGCCTACTCTAATTAAAGTTGCCTTGCCTAATTAAAGTTGCCTAGTCTAATTAAAGTTGCCTTGCCTAATTAAAGTTGCCTTGCCTAATTAAAGTTGCCTTGCCTAATTAAAGTTGCCTTGCCTAATTAAAGTTGCCTTGCCTAATTAATGTTGCCTTGCCTAATTAAAGTTGCCTACTCTAATTAAAGTTGCCTTGCCTAATTAAAGTTGCCTTGCCTAATTAAAGTTGCCTAGTCTAATTAAAGTTGCCTTGCCTAATTAAAGTTGCCTTGCCTAATTAAAGTTGCCTTGCCTAATTAAAGTTGCCTTGCCTAATTAAAGTTGCCTTGCCTAATTAAAGTTGCCTTGCCTAATTAAAGTTGCCTTGCCTAATTAAAGTTGCCTTGCCTAATTAAAGTTGCCTTGCCATCTATATAATTAAAGGTCTAATCTTGACCACTTCCTGTTTGCGCTTTATATTGATTTTAGAAAAAACGCTACCACGTACGGCTGTGATTTTTGGCCATCTTACTCGGAGTCCCCCTCCGCTCATCAGGTGCCGAGGATTTTTCCCATCGGTGAAAAATAAGAGTTATTACTGTTTAAAAAATGATGAGATTCTCTCTCCTGTCAATCATGCCATGAAGGCCACGCCCCTTCTGGTGGGAGGGGGAGGGACTATAAAACCCAGAAGTGTGGTCGTGGCTCAGTCTCTGCAAGATGGAGGGAGGGAGAGGTCACGACTCGCTGTCTCTTTAGTGGCCTTGCACCCTGCTTGAAGTGGTAAGAAACTGCCCTTGAATTTGGTGGCCTTGCACCCTGCTTGACATGGAATTTCAAGGAATAGCCGTGAGTCAACTGCCAGCCCACCAACCGTCAGTGAGTGAGCTGCCAGCACAACAGGCTAGAGTCACCAGCCCAAGAGTCCCTTCAGCCCACAATACCCATACTAGCGCTCCAGAAAGCCCCCCCCCCCCACTGGCCAACAATATTGGAATTGGTGGAGAGGTGGAATATTACGTTGGGGGACCAGCCCTCCCGTGTGAAGCTGCGACCCAACGGGTCCCACTTAGTCTAGTACTTCCTAAAGGTACATCCTTTTATTCTGAGACTGTGGCCTCTGGTCCTAGATTCTCCCACTAGACATTCTCTCCACATCCAGTCTATCCAAGCCTTTCACTATTGGGTAAAGTAGTTAGGGTGGTAAGAATGGTCTGAAGAAGGGTCTCGACCCGAAACGTCACCTATTTCCTTCGCTCCATGGATGCTGCCTCACCCGCTGAGTTTCTCCAGCATTTTTGTCTACTTTGGGTGGTAAGAATGACTATTTGTTGAGATGTTGAGCAATGCGTTGGTTTCCCAACAGTGTCCTGGCCTTCAACACAGAGACCGTGGGCAGCCTGAGCTTCCTACTCAAAGCTCTGAACTATCGGGAGAGGGTGCTTCAGCGCAGCCTGGCGGCTCGACTCTACAGCAAGGTAAATCCACTGGGATCACCAGTTTCTCATCATTCATTTGCTGCTCTTCAACTCATTACACATTTCCAAATAAGTAGAGTCACACAGCACGGAAACAGGCCCTCTGACCCAACTAATCCACGCCAACTAACATGCCCCATCTAAGCCTGTCCCATTAGCCTGCGTTTGGCCAATATCCTTCTATGTACCAGTCCAAGTGACTTTTAAATGTTGTTATGCAGGGACAGCAGACAGATAAACATGCAGGTACAGCAGGCAGTGAAGAAAGCTAATGGCATGTTGGCCTTCATAACAAGAGGAGATGAGTATAAGAGCAAAGAGGTCCTTCTGCAGTTGTACAGGGCCCTAGTGAGACCACACCTGGAGTATTGTGTGCAGTTTTGCTCCCCTAATTTGAGGAAGGACATTCTTGCTATTGAGGGAGTGCAGCGTAGGTTCACCAGATTAATTCCCGGGATGGCGGGACTGTCATATGTTGAGAGAATGGGGCGGCTGGGCTTGTATACTCTGGAATTTAGAAGGATGAGAGGGAATTTAGAAGGATGAGAGGGAGAGGGTATTATTGAAACATATGATTATTAAGGGTTTGGACACGCTAGGGGCAGGAAACATGTTCCCGATGTTGGGGGAGTCCAGAACCAGGGGCCACAGTTTAAGAATAAGCCATTTAGTACGGAGACGAGGAAACACTTTTTCTCACAGAGAGTTGTGAATCTGTGGAATTCTCTGCCTCAGAGGGCGGTGAGGGCCAGTTCTCTGGATACTTTCAAGAGAGAGCTAGATAGGGCTCTTAAAAATAGCAGTCAGGGGATATGGGGAGAAGGCAGGAACTGATTGGGGATGATCAGCCATGATCACATTGAATGGCAGTGCTGGCTCGAAGGGCTGAATGGCCTACTCTTGCACCTATTTATTGTCTATTGTCTATTGAATGGCGGTGCTGGCTGAAATGGCCGAATGCCTACTCCTGCACTTATTGTCTATTGTCTATTGTTATAGTACCAGCCTCAACTACCTCCTCTGGCAGTTCATTCCATACATCCTCTGTGTGGAAAAAGTCCCCCTCAAATTCCTATTAAATATTTTCTCTCTAAACTTATACCTGTGTCCTCTGGTTCTGGATTCCCCTACTCTGGGTAAAAGACTCTCTGCATTCACCCTATCTATTCTTCTCATGATGTTATACACCTCTATAAGGTCACTTCTCATTATCTTGTGCTTCAACGAAATAAAGTCCAAGCCTGGATTCATCCTATCTATTTCTTCCATGATTTTATACATCTAAGTTATGCCAAGAGAGTAATAACCAACCTGATCTCCCGGTGGCTCAGCACTTCAACTCCCCCTCCCATTCCCAATCCGACCTTTCTGTCTTGGGCCTCCTTCATGGCCAGAGTGAGTCCCACCCTAAATTGGAGGGACACCACCTCGTATTTCGCTTGTGTAGTTTACACCTCAGCGGTATGAACATTGACTTCTCCAATTTCAGGTAGTCCTTGCTTTCTCCCTCTTTCGCCTCCCCTTCCCAGCTCTCCCACAGCCCACGGTCTCTGCCTCATCCTTTCTTCTTCCCGCCCCCCCCCCCCACCCCCCACCCCCACATCAGTCTGAAGAAGGGTCTCGACCCGAAACGTCACATATTCCTTCGCTCCATTGATGCTGCCTCACCCGCTGAGATTCTCCAGCAATTTTGCTACACTAACGTCTCTACTTCGCTTAGAAGGATCAGGAAGTCCGGCATGTCCCAACAACCCTTCCCAACTTCTATCGATAGGCCCGAGTGCATTTTATCGGGATACATCACAGCATGGTTTGGCAACGACTGCATCCAAGACCTCAAGAGATCGGTAGAGCTGTGGACGCAGCCTAGACCATCGCACAAACCAATCCATTGACTCCATCTACACCTCACGCTGCCTCGGCAAGGCCAGCATCCCAGACCGTCACACACACAAACCAACCTCCCTTCCATTGACTCCATCTACACCTCACGCTGCCTCGGCAAGGCCAGCAGCATCATCAAGGACCAGTCGCACCCTGGCCACTCCCTCGTCTCCCCTCTCCCATCGGGCAAGAGGTACAGAAGTGTGAAAACCCACACCTCCAGATTGAGGGGCAGTTTCATCCCAGCTGTTATCAGGCAACTGAATCATCCTATCACCAACTAGAGAGCGGTCCTGACCTCCCATCTACCTCATTGGAGAACTTTGACCTATCTTTAATTAGAATTTACAGGACTTTATTTTGCACTAAATGTTGTACCAATTATCCTTTATCTGTACATTGTGGACGGCTTGATTGTAATAGACAGTAGATAATAAATAGGTGCAGGAGTAGACCATTCAGCCCTTCGAGCCAGCACCGCCATTCAATGTGATCATGGCTGATCATCCCCAATCAGTACCCCGTTCCTGCCTTCTCTCCATATCCCCTGATTCTGTTATGTTTAAGAGCCCTCTCTAGCTCTCTCTAGAAAGTATCCAGAGAACCGGCCTCCACCGCAACGCCGAGGCAGAGAATTCCACAGACTCACAACTCTCTGTGTGAAAAAGTGTTTCCTTGTCTCCGTTCTAAATGGTTTACCACTTATTCTTAAACTGTGTGGCCCCTGGTTCTGGACTCCCCCAACATCGGGAACATGTTTCCTGCCTCTAGCGTGTCCAAACCCTTAATAATCTTATATGTTTCAAATACTGTTTCTGTGTTTCTTATACTGTTGGCCCATTGCACTTCATCTATCAGTGAAACTGAGCATAGATTAGAGAAATTGGACTATCTTTGATCAGACTTTACTGGCTTTACCTTGCACTAAACGTTACTCCCTTTATCCTGTATCTGTGCACTGTGAATGGCTCGATTGTAATCATGTATGACTGGTTAGCACGCAACAAAAGCTTTTCACCGTACCTCGATACACGTGACAATAAACTAAACTGAACTGGGACGTTATGTTGGAGTTGTACAAGATGTCGATGAGGCCACAATTGGAGGATTGTGTTCAGTTTTGGTCGCCCTGCTATAGGATGTTAATTATCTGGAAAGACCCAGAGCGAAGATATATGAGGATATTGCCAAGGCTCGAGGGCTGAAGTTATTGGGACAGAGGGAACTTATTTCCTTGGAGCCCAGGAGGATGATCTTATAGAGATTTAGTTTAGTTTATGATTGTCACGTTTGCCAAGGTACAGTGAAAAGCTTTTGTTGGGTCCCATCCATTGAAAGAAAAGACTACATGATTCTCTGCCCCAGAGGCCGCTTCTCTGGATACTTTCAAGATAGGGCTCTTAAAGATAGCGGAGTCAGGGGATATGGGGAGAAGGCAGGAACGGGGTACTGATTGGGGATGATCAGCCATGATCATCTATTGAATGGCGGTGCTGGCTCGAAGGGCCGAATGGCCTACTCCTGCACCTATTGTCTGTTGTCAGCCTTCTTCGTCACCAGCTGTGACCCCATTTCCCATGGACAATGTGCTTACACTGTACTACATCACTGTGTTCGACGACACCCCTGGCGTTCTCTGTGACGGCCCTGCCCTGATTGCCAAGTCTCCAGGGCCTGATCTATAGTGAGAGGACTGGGCGGGAAAATATTGGAGTAACTCAGCGGGTCAGCAGGAGAGAAGCAATGGGCATCCACTGATCATCCTTTATTGATCCACTTCTCAATGCAAATTTTACCGTCAAAACTATTTGGGCTGAATTTTGTTTGGCTGGAAACTTTGCAAATAAATGTTAATGAAACACTGCAGATGACGGAATTGTACCCGCGTCCACAGCTTCCTCTGGCAGCTCATTCCAGATACGGACTGCCCTCTGAGTGGAACAGTTGCCCCTGATGCTCCTCTGAATTCTCTCCCCTCTCACCGTAAGCCTGTGCCCTCAAGTTTTAGAATCCTCTACCATGGAGAGACGACTGTGAGCGTTCACTTTATCTGTGCCCCTCATGATCTTGTACACCTCAATGAGGTCACCCCTCAGACTCAGTAGACAATAGGTGCAGGAGTAGGCCATTCGGCCCTTCGAGCCAACATCGCCATTCAATGTGATCAAGGCTGATCATCCCCAATCAGTACCCCGTTCCTGCCTTCTCCCCCATATCCCCTGACTCCGCTATCTTTAAGAGCCCTATCTAGCTCTCTCTTGAAAGCATCCAGAGAACCGGCCTCCACCGCCCTCTGAGGCAGAGAATTCCACAGACTCACCACTCTCTGTGAGAAAAAAAATGTTTCCTCGTCTCTGTTCTAAATGGCTTACCCCTTATTCTTAAACTGTGTGTTGCCCCTGGTTCTGGACTCCCCCAACATCGGGAACATGTTTCCTGCCTCTAGCGTATCCAAACCCTAAGGAGCTGGGTGGGCAGTGTACCTTATGCTCCTAAATATTGGGTATTTTACAGCAAGCTGTTCATTGTCCTTGAATGCTAATGTGCACCTTTTTGTAGGTAATGAAAAACAAAGAGGACCCCTTCAGCTCCTGGAACTCGTGCCTCCACCACGTGACGTGCCTGGCCCTGGCGCACATCCATCGAGGTCAGTCGGCTTCTCCATATTGTTGCGTCCCATCTTTACCTGTTCAGGTTTAGCACGCTAATCCGATAATCCTGATATACGAGTGTCCAAAGGATCTGGGGTAACGGAGGAACTGAAGGAGATCCACATTAGATAGGAAATGGTGTTGGATAGACTGATGGGACTGAAGGCTGATAAATCCCCAGGGCCTGATGGTCTGCATCCCAGGATACTTCAGGAAGTGGCTCTAGAAATTGTGGATGTATTGGTGATCATTTTCCAATGTTCTATAGACTCAGAATCAGTTCCTGTGGATTGGAGGGTAGCTAGTGTTATTCCACTTTTTAAGAAAGGCGGGAGAGAGAAAACAGGGAATTACAGGCCAGTTAGTCTTACATCGGTGGTGGGAAAGATGCTGGAGTCGATTATAAAAGATGAAATAGCAGCACATTTGGATAGCAGTAACAGGATCGGTCCGAGTCAACATGGATTTATGAAGGGAAAGAAATCATGCTAGACTAATCTTCTGGAATTTAGTGGAGATTGGCCTGCTCTTGATTAAGAGTCACGAGTGTTTTATTGTCATATATCCCGGATGGGACAATAAAATTGTTACTTGCTGCAGCACAACACAATATGTGAATATGTAAACATTGTACATAATGGGGAAAAAAGAAAAAGTTCAATAAATAACAAAAATAGTGCAAATAACAAATAATAATATAGTCTTTTGCAGTTCAGAGTTTATTTGTTGCTGTGTTTAATAGCCTGATGGCTGTGGGGAAGCAGCTGTTCCTGAACCTGGACATTACAGTCTTCAGGCTCATGTACCTTCTTCCTAATGGCAATGGTGAGATGAGTGTGTGGCCAGGATGGTGTGGGTCTTTGATGATACTGCCAGCCTTTTTGAGGCAGCGACTGCGATAGATCCCCTCGATGGAAGGAAGGTCAGAGCCGATGATGGACTGGGGTGGTCACAACTTTCTGCATTCTTTTCCGATCCTGGACGTTCAAGTTGCTGAACCAAGCCACGATGCAACCGGTCAGCATGCTCTCTACCGTGCACCTGTAGAAGTTTAGGAGAATCCTCTCTGACATACCGATCTCCGTAATCTTCTCAGGAAGGTATCAAAGGCTGTTGGGAGCAGGCAGGAGAATGGTGTTGAGAGAAAGATAGATCAGCCTTGATTGAATGGCGGAGTAGACATGAGGGAGGGGCTGAATGGTCGAATTCTGCTCCTATCACTTATAATCTTATACCAGCTGTCAAGGGAACTCTAACTCCAGCTGGAGAGAATTACGTGGGTCCAGCCCTGATTGATTATTTGCGTTTATCTCTGACCCAAAACGTCACCCATTCCTTCTCTCCAGAGATGCTGCCCGTCCCGCTGAGTTCCTCCAGCATTTGTGTCTGGCGTAATGCTGCATCTGCAGTTCCTTCCTACACATTTTGTTTACTGCTAGGCACTTTCATTCAAAGTCAAAGTCAATTTTATTTGTCACATGCACCCGAAGGTGCAGTGAAATGAATTTGCCAGCAGCGATACACTTAAAAAGAACACACAACACACGATAGAATTTAACGCAAACATCCACCACAGCATTCTTCACTGTGGTGGAAGGCAACAAAGTTCAGTCAGTCCTCCTTTGTTTACCCGTGGTCGGGGCCATGAACGGTCGAACACACTCCGCGGCTTGGAAACATAGAAACATAGAAATTAGTTGCAGGAGTAGGCCATTCGGCCCTTCGAGACTGCACCGCCATTCAATATGATCATGGCTGAACATCCAACTCAGTATCCCGTACCTGCCTTCTCTCCATACCCTCTGATCCCCTTAGCCACAAGGGCCACATCTAACTCCCTCTTAAATATAGCCAATGAACTGGCCTCAACTACCCTCTGTGGCAGAGAGTTCCAGAGATTCACCACTCTCTGTGTGAAAAAAGTTCTTCTCATCTCGGTTTTAAAGGATTTCCCCCTTATCCTTAAACTGTGACCTCTTGTTCTGGACTTCCCCAACATCGGGAGCAATCTTCCTGCATCAAACCTGTCCAACCCCTTAAGAATTTTGTAAGTTTCTATAAGATCCCCCCTCAACCTTCTAAATTCTAGCGAGTACAAACCGAGTCTATCCAGTCTTTCTTCATATGAAAGTCCTGATATCCCAGGAATCAGTCTGGTGAACCTTCTCTGTACTCCCTCTATGGCAAGAATGTCTTTCCTCAGATTAGGAGACCAAAACTGTACGCAATACTCCAGGTGTGGTCTCACCAAGACCCTTTACAACTGCAGTAGAATCTCCCTGCTCCTATACTCAAATCCTTTTGCTATGAATGCTAACATACCATTCGCCTTCTTCACTGCCTGCTGCACCTGCATGCTTACTTTTAATGACTGGTGTACCATGACACCCAGGTCTCGCTGCATCTCCCCCATTCCTAATCGGCCACCATTCAGATATAAGTCTACTTTCCTGTTTTTGCCACCAAAGTGGATAACCTCACATTTATCCACATTATACTGCATCTGCCATGTCCAAATCATTAATATATATCGTAAATAGCTGGGGTCCCAGAACTGAGCCTTGCGGTACCCCACTAGTCACTGCCCACCATTGTGAAAAGGACCCGTTTACTCCTACTCTTTGCTTCCTGTTTGCCAGCCAGTTCTCTATCCACATTAATACTGAACCCCCAATGCCATGTGCTTTAAGTTTGTATACTAATCTCTTATGTGGGACCTTGTCGAAAGCCTTCTGGAAGTCCAGATACACCACATCCACTGGTTCTCCCCTATCCACGCTACTAGTTACATCCTCGAAAAATTCTATAAGATTCGTCAGACATGATTTACCTTTCGTAAATCCATGTTGACTTTGTCCAATGATTTCACCACTTTCGAAATGTGCTGCTATCCCATCTTTAATAACTGACTCTAGCAGTTTCCCCACTACCGACGTTAGACTAACTGGTCTGTAATTCCCCGTTTTCTCTCTCCCTCCCTTTTTAAAAAGTGGGGTTACATTAGCTACCCACCAATCCTCAGGAACTACTCCAGAATCTAAAGAGTTTTGAAAAATTATCACTAATGCATCCACTATTTCTGGGGCTACTTCCTTAAGTACTCTGGGATGCAACCTATCTGGCCCGGGGGATTTATCGGCCTTTAATCCATTCAATTTAACTAACACCATTTCCCGGCTAACCTGGATTTCACTCAGTTCCTCCATCTCATTTGACCCCCGGTCCCCTGCTATTCCCGGCAGATTATTTATGTCTTCCTTAGTGAAGACAGAACCAAAGTAGTTATTCAATTGGTCTGCCATGTCCTTGTTCCCCATGATCAATTCACCTGTTTCTGGCGACCTACATTTGTTTTAACTAATCTTTTTCTCTTCACATATCTATAAAAGCTTTTGCAGTCAGTTTTTCTGTTCCCTGCCAGTTTTCTTTCATAATCTATTTTCCCTTTCCTAATTAAGCCCTTTGTCCTCCTCTGCTGGTCTCTGAATTTCTCCCAGTGCTCTGGTAGGCTGCTTTTTACAATACAATACAATACAAATTTATTATCATTTGAGCCCCAGTGAGACTCAAACGAAATGTTGTTTCCACAGCCATACAAACAAAGACACTGTCTTACAGACATACACATAATTAAATTCACACAAACATCCATCACAGTGAAGCCACTGTGATGGAAGGCAAGTCTTTTCTCTCCCCTGTTCTCCGTGTCTCTCCCGATGTCCAAGCCCCAGGCGGGCGATGATGAGTCCCACGGCCATTTTAGGCCGCGCGGGGCGATTTACGGCCCCGCTCCCGGTCTGAAAGTCCAAGGTTGGAACCCCCACGGGCGATGGTGAGTCCCACGGCCATGAAGCCGTGCCGGGTGATGTACTGTCCCGGTCCGGGTTGTTCCAACCCCGTGACACCGGCTGGAGAAGTCGCGTTGCGGGAGCTCCGGGAAGCGGTCTCTCTCTCTCCTCCCAGACCCGCGAGCTCCCGATGTCCCAGTCCACCGGACCTGCGGCTGCGTTGCTGGAGCCTCCGAGCCCCAGGAGTCGAGTCGCAGCAGCTAATTTTCTGGCTAATTTGTACGCTTCATCTTTTGTTTTGATACTATCCCTGATTTCCCTTGTTATCCACGGATGCACTACCTTCCCTGATTTATTTTTTTGCCAAACTGGGATGAACAATTGTTGTAGTTCATCCATGCAGTCTTTAAATGCCTTCCATTGCATATCCACCGTCAACCCATTAAGAATCAATTGCCAGTCTATCTTGGCCAATTCACGTCTCATACCCTCAAAGTTACCTTTCTTTAAGTTCAGGACCCTTGTTTCTGAATTAACAATGTCACTCTCCATCCTAATGAAGAACTCAACCATATTATGGTCACTCTTGCCCAAGGGGCCACGCACAACAAGACTACTAACTAACCCTTCCTCATTACTCAATACCCAGTCTAAAATAGCCTGCTCTTTCGTTGGTTCCTCTACATGTTGGTTTAGAAAACTATCCCGCATACATTCCAAGAAATCCTCTTCCTCAGCACCCCTGCCAATTTGATTCACCCAATCTATATGTAGATTGAAGTCACCCATTATGTTTTACCTATGTTGCACGCATTTCTAATTTCCTGTTTGATGCCATCCCCAACTCCACTACTACTGTTAGGTGGCCTGCACACAACTCCCACTAGTGTTTTCTGCCCCTTAGTGTTTTGCAGCTCTACCCATACCGATTCCACATCCTCCAAACTAATGTCCTTCCTTTCTATTGCGTTAATCTCTCGAACCAGCAACACTACCCCACCTCCTTTCCTTTCTGTCTATCCCTCCTGAATATTGAATATCCCTGGATGTTCAGCTCCCAGCCTTGGTCACCCTGGAGCCATGTCTCCGTGATCCCTACTATATCATAGTCATTAAAAGCTATCTGCACATTCAACTCATCCACCTCATTACGAATGCTCCTTGCATTGAGACATAAAGCCTTCAGGCTTGTTTTTACAACACTCTTACCCCTTATACTATTTTGCTGAAAAGTGGCCCTTTTTGATTTTTGCCCTGGTTTTGTCTGCCTGCCACTTTTACTTTTCACCTTGCTACCTATTGCTTCTACCCTCATTTTACACCCCTCTGTCTCTCTTCTCACACATTTAAGAAACCCTTTCCCTTTAACTCCATCCTCCACTATCCCATTCAACACCCCACCCCCCTTATTCAGTTTAAAGCCACCCGTGTAGCAGTGGCAAACCTGCCTGCCAGAATGCTGGTCCCACACCTGTTAAGATGCAATCCGTCCCTTTTGTACAGTTCCCCCTTACCCCAAAACAGATCCCAGTGATCTAAGAATCTAAATCCCTGCCCCGTGCACCAGTTCCTCAGCCACACGTTCAGGTCCCGTATCTCCCTGTTCCTGCTCTCGCCAGTACGAGGAACTGGAAGCAAACCGGAGAGGTCCTGCTTTTCAACATTTTTCCGAGCTCTCTAAAGTCACGCTGCAGAATATTCATCCCCTTTTTTCCGACATCGTTTGTGCCGACATGCACTACCACTTCCGGATGTTCACCTTCGCCCTTGAGAATTTTCTGCACTCTGTCTGTGACATCCTGGATCCTGGCACCAGGAAGGCAGCACACCATCCTCGCATCCCGTCTGTTGCCGCAGAATCCCCTGTCCGTACCTCTCACAATGGAGTCTCCCACTACAATGGCGTTGCCTGCCTTAGGCCTTTTTGGTTTTGGCTCAACAGCCCTATTCGCATCACAGGCCAGTCCGCCGCTCACGTCTTCTGTCCCAACAGCTTCTAAGCGGATGAACCTGTTTACAAGAGGTACATCACCCGGGGACGTTGGCATTCCATGCTTCCCTCCCTTTCTCACTGTCTCCCACCTTCTCTCTTCCAGTACCTTAGGTGTAACAATCGTACTGTAGGACTTGTCGAGGAACGACTCCGTTTCTCGTACGAACCAGAGGTCATCCACTTGCTTCTCCAGTTCCCCAACACGGCCCTTCAGGAGCTCTACCTGGATGCATTTTTCGCATTTGTAGCAGCCAGTGGCACCTGCAGTGTCCTTGACCTCCCACATACTGCAAGCATCGCACTGAATCAGCTTGCCTGACATCTCCTTCTTTCGTCTCTCCCTCTGCAGTGCCCTCCCTTGGAGGTCCCGAATCGGCACTTTGGTATCGGAGACCGCGGCTTCAGGATGTTGTAGGCCGGCGGTCAGAGCTCTTCTCCGCCGCCGATCCTTCAGTTGGTCTGACTGCATGGCCTAGATTGTCTACGACATCTATGGACCTTATGCTTACTGTTAGAGGGAAGGAATGATCTGCCACCGTGTCTCTTTTTGTGTCAAACTCCTCCAGGGTGCAATTGTCTCAGCACTTCAGCGATCAACAATTGAACACAGCACGCTTCCCTCCAGTTTCCCATGACAACCTCTTTTATTTATTTCGTTCACCCATTTATTTATTTATTTATTTATTTAATTCTTTATTTCGATCCAAATAAAAGAATAAAAAGCAAGTGTGAAACAGCATACAAAATACAAAACAAAAATATTTATAAAGTGTCATAAACAATATCTATAAATAAATGAAGTCGTATGTGTCTGAAAAGGAGCAGGAAGAAGCCAAAGCTTATTAATTCCCACCCCTTATTCAACTGCTTGTAATTATCTTATACACATTTAGCAGCTATATGTACACCATATGTACAACAGCAGCTATATGTACACCAGCAGCTGTATGTACACCATATGTACACCAGCAGCTATATGTACACCAGCAGCTATATGTACACCAGCAGCTATATGTACACCATATGATTTACATTTATACACTAATCAAATATTTACAGCCATACAAAAAAAGAGAGAAAAAAAGAAAAAAGAAAAGATTGATTGGATGTTGTGTACATCACGTGTTGGAGCAAGAGCACTGCTTTGGAAAAACACAGCAGCTGAGGACGGGTTTAAGGTGAATGGGAAAAGATTTAATAAGAATCTGAGAAGTAACTTTTTTCACACAGAGGATGGTGGGTGTATGGAACAAGCTGCCGGAGGACATAGTTGAGGCTGGGACTATCCC
Source organism: Leucoraja erinaceus (assembly GCF_028641065.1). Taxonomy (NCBI): domain Eukaryota; kingdom Metazoa; phylum Chordata; class Chondrichthyes; order Rajiformes; family Rajidae; genus Leucoraja; species Leucoraja erinaceus. The sequence continues at coordinate 218,262 of NW_026576586.1, forward strand.
AACGTTTAAGACAAATTTGGGCAGGTACATGGATCGGACAGGTGTAGAGGGATATAGATAGGTCACACTCAGGTAGGTGGGACCAGTGTAGCTGGGACATGTTGGCCAGTATGGGCAAGTTGGGCTGAAGGACCTGTTTCCACACTGTATCTCTCTATGACTAACATTTATCATTTCCGGTAAGGGAATTTTATTTTATGTTTTTTTTTATTTGATTTTTTAAAATTAATCTATTTATTTATTTATTTATTATTTTATTTTTTTAAAATAATTTTATAATTTTATATGTTTCTATAAGAACCCCCTTCATCCTTCTAAAGTCCAGTGAATACAAGCCTAGTCTTTTGAATTTCCTCATACGACAGTCCCGCCATCCCAGGGATCAATCTGGTGAACCTACGCTGCACTGCCTCAATCACAAGGATGTCCTTCCTCAAATTAGGAGACCAAAACTGTGCACAATACTCCAGATATGGTCTCACCAGAGCCCTACACAACTGCAGAAGAACCTCTTTACTCCTATACTGAAATCCTCTTGTTATGAAGGCCAACATTCCATTAGCTTTCTTCACTGCCTGCTGTACCTGCACGCCAACTTTCAGTGACCGGTGTACAAGGACACCCAGGTCTCTCTGTACCTAACCTAACCCCATTGAGATAATAATCTGCCCCCAGGCTTGTTGTATCCGCTTTGACAGCTTCCTCTGGCAGCTCATTCCAGATGCAGACTAGCCTCTGAGTGAAACAGTTGCCCCTGAGGTCCCTCTTAAATCTCTCTCCTCTCACCTTTAGACTTTAGACATTAGACAAACAGGCCCTTTGGCCCCTCAAGTCCACGCCAACCTTCGAGCCCTGTACACTATCACTATTCTACACTAGTGTAGGGACAATTTACAATGTTTTACATTTACATGAGAATGCAGGGTGACTTGGACAGTTTGGGGTAGTGGGCAGATGCATGGCAGCTGCAGTATAATGTGGATAAATGTGAGGTTATCCACTTTGGTATCAAAAACAGGAAGGCAGATTATTAACTAAATGGTGTCAAGTTGGGAAAAGGGGAAGTACAATGGGATCTGGGGGTCCTTGTTCATCAGTCATTGAAAGTAAGCATGCAGTTACAGCAGGCAGTGAAGAGAGCGAATGGCATGTTGGCCTTTATAACAAGAGGAGTTGAGTATAGGAACAAAGAGGTCCTACTGCAGTTGTACAGGGCCCTCGTGAGACCACACCTGGAGTATTGTGTGCAGTTTTGGTCCCCTAATTTGAGGAAGGGCATTCTTGCTTTTGAGGGAGTGCAGCGTTGGTTTACAAGGTTAATTCCCGGGATGGCGGGACTGTCATATGCTGAGAGAATGGAGCAGCTGGGCTTGTACACTCTGGAGTTTAGAAGGATGAGAGGGCATCTTATTGAAACATAAAATTATTAAGGGTTTGGACACGCTAGAGGCAGGAACCATGTTCCCGATGTTGTGGGAGTCCAGAACCAGGGACCACAGTTTAAGAATAAGGGGTAAGCCATTTAGAATGGAGACGAGGAAACACTTTTTGTTAGTCTGTGGAATTCAGAGTTGTTAGTCTGTGGAATTCTCTGCCTCAGAGGGCGATGGAGGCCGGTTCTCTGGATACTTTCAAGGGAGAGCTAGATAGGGCTCTTGAAGATAAGGGATATGGGAAGAAGGCAGGAATGGGGTACTGATTGGGGATAGATAAAAGTGCTGGAGAAACTCAGCGGGTGAGGTAGCATCTATGGAGCGAAGGAAATAGGCAATGTTTCGGGTCGAAACCATTCTTCAGGCTGATTGGGGATGATCAGCCATGAGCACATTGAATGGCGGTGCTGGCTCGAAGGGCCGAATGGCCTACTCCTGCACCTATTGTCTATTGTCCATTATTGTTACCAAAGCCAATTAATCTACCACTGCACCAACGTGCGGCCCTAAGCCTGCGCCCACTCAGGACACTTACCTCAAGAAAGAGCCTCCATCTTCAAGAAGAAAACTCCAGTGACAAGAAGATTGAGATAATGAGCCATCCATCTTCATATAGACACATTAGTTATGGCAGTGATGGTGTTTGTTGTAAGGGCTCATTACGTGTACGATGCCCGTGTTATGTTCTGACTCATGAGTGCTCCTGTGCCCACGAGTCATCATGAACAGCCATCCTCAGGCAGAACTGTCAGGGTGAACTGTTTGTGACTTTAGTCTGCAGAGGAAGGAATCTCTTTAGCCAGAGGGCGGTGAATCCGTGGAATTCAATGCCAGAGACTTCATTGCTGTGAAGGCAAAATCAATGGATACTTGTAGGAATAGTTTATTACCACATGTGACTAGGCAGAGTGAGATTCGTTGCTTGCGTACACAATGTGTACACATAGCAGCCACTTACAGTGCTGACAAGGGTACAAAGCATGCCGGCTGCCCCTTTTGTCCCCCTTACCCCCTCCCCAACGCTGGGCCCCCATTGTTCTCCCCCTCCCCCCCCTCACTGGGGTCGTTCACGCTCTCATCGACCGTCGGCATGGGTCAACCCGCGAGGTTTTCACCACCAAGGCCCCATGGTCGCGAGGCTTCACCACCACCAAGGCCCCATGGTCACGAGGCTTCACCGCCACCAAGGCCCCATGATCGCGAGGCTTCACTACCAACGCTTCACCCCCATCGACGCCCCACTTCATGCCTCCGTGGTGCCGAGTTGGGCTCCAACGGCTGCATCAGCCAACCCGGGCTTGTACCCACCAGGCCCACACCCAGACTTGTACCCACCAGACCCAGACCTGTACCCACCAGCCCCAGACCCAGACCCACCAGGCCCAGACCCAGACTTGTACCCACCAGACCCAGACCCAGACTTGTACCCACCAGACCCAGACCCAGACTTGTACCCACCAGGCCCACACCCAGACTTGTACCCACCAGACCCAGACTTGTACCCACCAGGCCCAGGCTTGTACCCACCAGGCCCAGACCCAGACTTGTACCCACCAGACCCAGACCCAGGCTTGTACCCACCAGGCCCAGACCCAGACTTGTACCCACCAGACCCAGACACTGACTTGTACCCACCAGACCCAGACCCAGACTTGTACCCACCAGACCCAGACCCAGACTTGTACCCAGACCCAGACCCAGACTTGTACCCACCAGGCCCAGACCCAGACTTGTACCCACCAGGCCCAGACCCAGACTTGAACCCACCAGGCCCAGACCCAGTCTTGTAACCACCAGGCCCAGACCCAGACTTGTACCCACCAGGCCCAGGCTTGTACCCACCAGACCCAGACCCGGGCTTGTACCCACCAGGCCCAGACCCGGGCTTGTACCCACCAGACCCAGACCCAGGCTTGTACCCACCAGACCCAGACCCAGGCTTGTACCCACCAGACCCAGACCCAGACTTGTACCCACCAGGCCCAGACCCAGACTTGTACCCACCAGGCCCAGACCCAGACTTGTACCCACCAGGCCCAGACCCAGACTTGTACCCACCAGGCCCCATACCCAGACTTGTACCCACCAGGCCCAGACCCAGACTTGTACCCACCAGGCCCAGGCCCAGACTTGTACCCACCAGGCCCAGACCCAGACTTGTACCCACCAGGCCCAGGCTTGTACCCGCCAGGCCCAGGCCCAGACTTGTACCCACCAGGCCCAGACCCAGACTTGTACCCACCAGGCCCACACCCAGACTTGTACCCACCAGGCCCAGACCCGGACTTGTACCCACCAGGCCCAGACCCAGACTTGTACCCACCAGGCCCAGGCCCAGACTTGTACCCACCAGGCCCACACCCGGGTTTCCACGCGGTGATCTGGGAGGCATCGAGACTGTGGGGCCTCAATAAAGGCCTCCGGCCACAGTCCACAGCCGCCCGCGGCTCCACCGTCAGGAAGCCTTTTAAGGTGGTGATTGATAGATTCTTGATCAGTACAGGTGTCTGGGGTTACGGGCAGAAGGCAGGAGAATGGGGTTGAGAGAAAGAGATACAGTGGTTTGCAAAAGTTTTCATACCCCTTGAACATTTCCACATTTTGTCACGTTACAACCACAAACGTAAATGTATTTTATTGGGATTTTATGTGATAGACCAACACAAAGTGGCGCATAATTGTGAAGTGGTTGTAACGTGACAAAATGTGGAAATGTTCAAGGGGTATGAATACTTTTGGAAGCCACTGTAGGTCAGCCATGATTGAATGGCGGAGTAGACTTGATGGGCCGAATGGCCTAATTGTGCTCCTAGAACTAATGCACATGATCATCACAAGCAGCAATGTTACTCCTTGGTTGGTGACCTTGTATTCTTTGTTTGGTTTTGTTTTTCTCTCTGGTTTCTGTTACTGCTGTTCCTTTGAACTTGATGTCTCTTGCTGGTGATATGGGGCTGAATCCTTCTTAATAGACAATAGGTGCAGGAGTAGGCCATTCGGCCCTTCCAACCAGCACCGCCATGCAATGTGATCGTGGCTGATCATCCACAATCAGTACCCCGTTCCTGCCTTCTCCCCATATCCCCTGACTCCGCTATCTTTAAGAGCCCTATCTAGCTCTCTCTTGAAAGTATCCAGAGAACCTGCCTCCTCTGTCCCTCTGTGACAGAGAATCGCACAGACTCACCACTCTCTGTGAGAAAACGTGTTTCCTCGTCTCCGTTCTAAATGGCTTACCCCTTATTCTCAAACTGTGGCCCCTGGTTCTGGACTCCCCCAACATCGGGAACATGTTTCCTGCCTCTAGCGTGTCCAAACCATTAATAATCTTAGGTACACAAAATTGCTGGAGAAACTCAGCGAGTGCAGCAGCATCTATGGAGCGAAGGAAATAGGCGACATTTCGGGCCGAAAGCCTGCTTCAGAATAATCTTATATGTTTCAATAAGATACAGCACCTTGTAATGTACCTAACACTTGGCAATGGATTACTTTGGTGCAGCATCTTAAACATGGCAGCATGCCACAAGAAGCCTCAAAGGAGCAGAGTATGGGCACCAAGACACAAAATAAGGCATTAAGGAAAAAGGGAGTTGCAGATGCTGGTTCACAAAAAAAAGAAATCAAGTGCTGGAGTAACTCCCCAGTCGGCCAGTTAGCACATTTGGTTACAACGTGGTGCTGATAAAGCCGAGGTCGTGCGTTCGAACCCCGTCTGGGCCACTGCTTTTCCTCACAAAAGTTAAGTCACGGTGGCGTAGCGGTAGAGTTGCCTCCTTACAGCACCAGAGACCTGGGTTCCATCCCGACTACGGGTGAAGTATGCACGGAGCTTGTACATCTTCCCTGAGACGATGAGACCATGTGGGTTTTCTCCGGGTGCTCCGGTTTCATCCCACATGCCAAAGATGTTCATGTTTGTAGGTTAATTGGCCTAACTCAGCAGATCAGGCAGCATCTCTGGATAAAAGGAATAGGTGACACTTCTCAAGAGTCCTGACCCGAAACGTCACCTATCCATGTTCTCCACAGATGCTGCCTGACCCACTGAGTTACTCCAGCACTCTGTGAAACGTCACCTATCCATGTTCTCCACAGATGCTGCCTGACCCACTGAGTTACTTCAGCACTCTGTGAAACGTCACCTATCCATGTTCTCCACAGATGCTGCCTGACCCGCTGAGTTACTCCAGCACTCTGTGAAACGTCACCTATCCATGTTCTCCACAGATGCTGCCTGACCCGCTGAGTTATGGTGCAGCAGCATCTATGGAGCTAAGGAAATAGGCAACGTTTCGGGCCGAAATCCTTCTGGAAATAGGCAACGAAACCCTTATGGGTTTTTCCTATTTCCTTAGCTCCATAGATGCTGCCTGACCCGCTGAGTTACTCCAAAACATTGTCTTAAGAAAGTATTAAGGTGTGCGAAGCAATAGCTTTAAAAAATGCTTTAGGAGAGTAATGAGAGTCCAGGATTTTTGCAACGGAAAGTGGTGTTGTATTTGTTACCTGGGCTTGTGGGTTTGGGTTCCAGGGAGAGGTTGGATAGGCTGGGACTTCCTTCTATGGAGTGTGGGAGGCTGAGGGGTGACCTTATTGAGGGGTACAAGATCATGAGGGGTACAGATAAAGTAAACGCTCACAGTCCGTTTCCCAGGGTAGAGGATTCTAAAACTAGAGGGCACAGACTCAATGTGAGAGAGGAGAGATTGTAGCGGGACCTCAGGGGCAACTGTTCCACTCAGAGGTTAGTCCACTGGATGGATTGAAGAGAGAGTTAGATAGAGCTCTAGGGGCTAGTGGAGTCGAGGGATATGGGGAGAAGGCAGGAACGGGTTACTGATTGGGGACGATCAGCCATGATCACAATGAATGGTGGTGCTGGCTCGAAGGGCCGAATGGCCTCCTCCTGCACCTATTGTCTATGTTTCTATGTATCTGGATCGAGCTGCCAGTGGAAGCTAAAGAAGCGTGGATACAATTACGACTTTTGAAAGGCATTTGGACAGAGATATGGATAGGTCGGGTTTAGAGGGATATGGGCCAAATGCTGGCAAATGGTACTAGTCCAAGATGTCAACATTTTAGGCATGGACTAGATGGGCTGAAGGGCCTGTCTGCGTGCTGTACAGCTCTGTGAGTAAAGTTGCAAACAATGTCAATGACGTGGGTCAGACAGTAGTAAGTCTGTCACTAGTTTCTGTCGGTAGCTGATAACCTTTTCAATCCTTTAAGCCACCCACTCAAATCAAAAAAAAGCTTCCAAAAAAGTGCATTTGCATGCAACAGTAGTTCTGCTTTCCTTTTGAATGCTGCATAAACATAAATGTTTGCATACAATAATGTCAGGTGGTATATTCAGAGTTTGAGTTGGGAGCTGGTGCTGGGGATAGAATTCACCGTTTACATGCAATTCATCTATTGCAGATAATTAAAACATTGAGCACTATCTCGGTCTGCTGCAGCTGTTAATTCAATGTTGGGTGTAATCTCTAGTTTAGTTTAGAGACACAGCGCGGAAACACGCCCTTCAGCCCACTGAGTCCGCACCAACCATTGTTCCCCGCACACTAGCACTATTCTACACACACTAGGGACAATTTACAATGACACTAAGCTAATTAACCTACAAACCCGTACGTCTTTGGAGTGCGGGAGTAAACCGGAGATCTCTGAAAAAGACCCACGCAGGTCACGGGGAGAACGTACAAACTCCGTACAGACAGCAGTTGTAGTCAGGATCAAACCCAGGTCTCTGGCGCTGTGAGGCAGTAACTCTACCCGCTGGGCTACTGTGCAGCTCCCAACTGCAATCAGCCACTAGGAATAGACAATAGACAACAGGTGCAGGAGTAGGCCATTCGGCCCTTCGAGCCAGCACCGCCATTCAATCTGATCATGGCTGATCATCCCCAATCAGTACCCCGTTCCTGCCTTCTCCCCATATCCCCTGACTCCGCTATCTTTAAGAGCTCTAACTAGCTCTCTCTCTTGAAAGTATCCAGAGAACCGGCCTCCACAGAGAATTCCTCAGACTCACAACTCTCTGTGAGAAAAAGTGTTTCCTCGTCTCCGTTCTAAATGGCTCACCCCTTATTCTTAAACATAAGAGTTGGTCGACACAGACATTGTTGGTCACCTGCTGTTCCTGTGCAGTGCTGCCCTCTGTGAAGGCAGTGCACATTGTCAGTGTAGCTGCTGCTGCTGCTGCTTGCTGCTGTTGGCGCCGACGGTGGCTGCCTCGGTTTACTGCTACTTGCCGTTTTGTATGTGTTTGTTCGTTTGTGTCGTCTGTGAAAACCATACAAAGATTATCAATAATGTTTGTAGAAATCTTATAGAAAAAATCTTTGTAGAGATCTTATAGAAACTTATATATAAAATTATAAAAGGTCTGGACAAGCTAGATGCTGGAAAAATGTTCCCAATGTTGGACGGATCCAGAACCAGGGGCCACCAGGAGTCTAAGAATAAGGGGGAGGTCATTTCAAACTGAGATGAGAGAAAACTTTTTCACCCAGAGAGTTGTGAATTTGTGGAATTCCCTGCCACAGAGGGCAGTGGAGGCCAAATCACTGGATGGATTTAAGAGATAGTTAGATAGAGCTCTAGGGGCTGGTGGAATCAAGGGATATGTGGAGAAGGCAGGCACGGGTTATTGATAGGGGACGATCAGCCATGATCACAATGAATGGCGGTGCTGGCTCGAAGGGCCGAATGGCCTCCTCCTGCACCTATTTTCTATGTTTCTATAATGTTTTATTTCTTAATGTTTAATGTTTTATGAGTCATTCCTAACTGTCACTGTACGTCATGTTGTCACTTGTGGGTGGAGCACCAAGGCAAATTCCTTGTATGTGAATACTTGGTCAATAAACTTATCATTCATTCACATCTGGCATGAGCTGACAGAGGAAGCTATAGAACCAGAAATAATTATGAATGGACATGTTCCCGATGTTGGGGGAGTCCAGAACCAGGGGCCACACAGTTTAAGAATAAGGAGTAAGCCATTTAGAACGGAGACGAGGAAACACTTTGTCACACTGAGAGTGGTGAGTCTGTGGAATTCTCTGCCTCAGAGGGCGGTGGAGGCCGGTTCTCTGGATGCTTTCCAGAGATTAGAGGGAGAAGGCAGTAACGGGGTACTGATTGGGGATGATCAGCCATGATCACATTATGTGCTGGATCGAAGGGCCGAATGGCCTACCCCTGCACCTATTGTCTATTGACTTTTAATAGACATTTGGAAAGATACATGGATAGGAAGGGCTTAGAGGCATGTGGGCCAAATGCGGGAAATTGGAACTGGCCCGGTGTGCCAGATTTGTCGGTATGGACAGAGTGGGCCGAAGGGCTCAGTGTCTCGATGCTGTTTCATCTATCTTCGTGCTTGGTTGCAGTGACCCTGGAGCAGTTCTGGAAAGCAGTGGAGGGCTGTCCCGTCCCCGAAGACCAGGCCTTGCTGAAGAAGGTGAGACCATGAATGGAAACACTCCCTCCTCCATCCCCTCCACCCCCCCCTCCAATCCCCCCACCTGCGCCCCCCCCCCCCCCCCCCTCCCACTTGTCATGAGGCATGTGGTACATGGTGATAGCAGATTTAGGCCATTCGACCCATCAAGTCTACTCTGCCATTCAATCATGGCTGATCCATCTCTCCCTCCTAACCCCATTCTCCTGCCTTCTCCTCATAACCCCCGACACCCGCACTAATCAATAATCTATCTATCTCTGCCTTATTATTATCCACTGACTTGTGGCCTCCACAGCCGTCTGTGGGCAATGAATTCCACAGATTCACCACCCTCTGACTGAAGAAATTCCTCCTCATCTCCTTCCTAAAAGAACATCCTTTAATTCCCAGGCTGCGGCCTCTAGTCCTAGACTCTCCCCCCAGTGGAAACATCCTCTCCACATCCACGCTATCCAGGCCTATCACTGTTTTAGCTGCTCGGTACCTGGGCTGCTTTGTGATAATCAATGAGGCCCATTACTCACCTCCTCAGCCGCTGGCTGGTGGGGTGGGCAGGGAGGGGAGTGACGCAAACATGGCTCAGTAGGTGGGCTGCACAATATCAACCGCTCTTCTGGCCCTCCCACTCCAAGCTGCAGCCTGCCTGCAGGGCTGACAGGAAAGTGGGTGTCAAGTGTTGCTTGCAACATACTCCAGTTTTAAATAAAACTCAAGTCAAGAGAGTTTTATTGTCATGTGTCCCAGATAGGATAATGAAATTCTTGCTTGCTGGCTGGAAGGGCCGAATGGCCTCCTCCTGCACCTATTGTCTATTGTCTAACAGAATATGTAAACATAATACAGAACAGGAGATAAAAGTTCAGTGTGTCTATAGACCAAATATATACACAATAAATAAACAGATAAAGTGCAATAGGCTGTTATAGTTCAGAGTTTGTTTGATGTTGTGTTTAATAGCCTGATGGTTACAGTCTTCAGGCTCCTGTACCTTCTACCTGAAGGTAGCAGAGAGATGAGTGTGTGGCCAGGATTGTGTGGGTCCTTGATGATGCTGCCAGCCTTTTTGAGGCAGCGACTGCGATAGATCCCCTCGATGGTGAGGAGGTCAGAGCCGGTGATGAACTGGGCAGTGGTCACAACTTTCTGCATTCTTTTCCGCTCCTGGACGTTCAAGCTGCTGAACCAAGCCATGATGCAACCGGTCAGCATGCTCTCTACTGTGCACCTGTAGAAGTTCGAGCTGAATGATCTCGGCTCAACCCTATCTATCAGCAGCACTTGCTGAAGCACAACTTGTGTCAGCTGCTTTGCGGTGGGGACGGCTAATGGCTGAGCAAACCTTGCTTATCGGGACCAGGGCACAGGAGACCTTTAAAGCTGCGCTCCTTTCATGCTAGGATTTGTTTGCTGAGATAACATTACACTCAATAGACAATAGGTGCAGGAGTAGGCCATTCGGCCCTTCGAGCCAGCACCGCCATTCAATGTGATCATGGCTGATCATCCCCAATCAGTACCCCGTTCCTGCCTTCTCCCCATATCCCCTGACTCCGCTATCTTTAAGAGCCCTATCTAGCTCTCTCATGAAAATATCCAGAGAACCTGCCTCCACCGCCCTCTGAGGCAGAGAATTCCACAGACTCGCCACTCTCTGTGAGAAAAAAATGTTTTCTTGTCTCCGTTCTAAATTGCTTACCCCTTATTCTTAAACTGTGGCCCCTGGTTCTGGACTCCCCCAATATTGGGAACATGTTTCCTGCCTCTAGCGTGTCCAAACCCTTAATAATCTTATATGTTTCAATAAGATCACCTCTCATCCTTCTAAACTCCAGAGTGTATACAAGCCCAGCTGCTCCATTCTCTCAGCATATGACAGTCCCGCCATCCCAGGAATTAACCTAGTAAACCTACGCTGCACTCCCTCAATAGCTCAGCAGCAGAAAGTGCTCTCTCTTCACGCCCTCTCCTCCACCCCGCTCCCCGAGCCTCCGGCTGCCATGTGCCTCTACACAATGGGCCTGCTTTCACGAAGGTGCCCAGGCCAGGCGACTGTCTGTGTGCTGGCCACAGAAACAGATCTACAATCACACATTACAATCGCTCCACACACTTGAATCTCTACTCCTACAACAACTTTAATTATGATCTCCTTAAATTACTTTGCACTAAATGTTTAAAGAAAGAACTGCAGATGCTGGAAAATCGAAGGTAGACAAAAATGCTGGAGAAACTCAGCGGGTGAGGCAGCATCTATGGAGCGAAGGAAATAGGTGACGTTTCGGGTCGAGACCCTTCTTCAGACTGATGTGGGGATGGGGGGGGGGGGGGGGGGAAGAAGAAAGGAAGAGGTGGGCAGTGGGCTGTGGGGGAGCTGGGGAGGGGAGGGGAAGGAGGGAGAAAGCAGGGACTACCTGAAATTGGAGAAGTCAATGTTCGTACCGCTGGGGTGTAAACTGCCCAAACGAAATATGAGGTGCTGCTCCTCCAATTTGTGGTGGGACTCAAGGTGGGAAGAGGTTAATTTTCTTTAGATTGGTTTGTTTTTAAGCGCCTGCATCTTAAAGGTTAAATTGCACGGAGCTCGATCTGTCACTGACCACAAGCTTGCCATCAAACAACTCTGAGGTGACTTTGACTCTGCTCTTGGCTGCATGGAAACAGGCCCTTCGGCCCGCCAAGTCTTTGCCGACCAGTGATCAGCCCATACACTAGCACTATGCTATACACTAGGGGCGGCACGGTGGCGCAGCGGTAGAGTTGCTGCCTTACGGCACTCGCAGCGCCGGAGACCCGGGTTCCATCCCGACTACGGGTGCTGTCTGTACGGAGTTTGTACCTTCTCCCCGTGACCTGCGTGGGCTTTCCCGAGATCTTCGGTTTCCTCCCACACTCCAAAGACGTGCAGGTTTGTAGGTTAATTGGCTTGGTATAATTGTAAATTGACCCCAGGGTGTGTAAATTGTCCCCAGTGTTAGTGTGTGGGGATCGCTGGTCGGTGTGGACTAGGTGTTTCCGCGCTGTATCTCTAAACTAAACTAAAACTGTACGTCTTTGGGGAGGAAACCGGAGCACCTGCTGAAGACCCACGGGGTCAAGGGGAAATCTTACAAACTCCATACTGAAAACACCTTTAGTCAGGATTGAACTTCTTACACAGACTCACAACTTGTGGGTTGTGAATCTGTGGAATTCTCTGCCTCAGAGGGCGGTGGAGGCCGGTTCTCTGGATACTTTCAAGAGAGAGCTAGATAGGGCTCTTAAAGATAGCGGAGTCGGGGGATATGGGGAGAAGGCAGGAACGGGGTACTGATTGGGGATGATCAGCCATGATCACATTGAATGGCGGTGCTGACTCGAAGGGCCGAATGGCCTCCTCCTGCACCTGTTGTCTATTGAACCCTGGTCTCTCGCGGTGAGGCAGCAACTCTCCCGCGGCACCACTGCGATGATCTTTGTACACAACAGTCTAACATGTTAGCGGAGATGAGGGAGAATATTCAGTCCACCAGGAGGTGCAGACACGCTCATGTTGATGCAACAGGAACAAGGGACTTGTTTTATCAAATTCAAAGTAAAGCTGTTGGTGGAACATACAATTACACGGGTGGTGAGTGTCTGGAACGTGGAGGCAGATATGACAGTGGTGTATAAGAGCCTTTTAGATCAACACATGGATATGCAGGGAATGGAGGTATATGGATCACGTGCAGGCACAGGGCATTAGTTTAACTTGGTATCATGATAGTCACGGATAATGTGGGCCAAAGGGCCTGTTCCTGCACTGTATAGTTCTTTGTTCATTAACACAACAACACACAGATAAACATACAATAATTAATAATAAATACCATATAACCATATAACAATTACAGCACGGAAACAGGCCATCTCGACCCTTCTAGTCCGTGCCGAACACGTAATCTCCCCTTATTGGTGAGTTTATTGTTAATAAGTTTATTGGCCAAGTATTCACATACAAGGAATTTGCCTTGGTGCTCCGCCCGCAAGTGACAACATGACATACAGTGACAGTTAGGAATGACACATAAAACATTACACATTAGTAATCAAACATTATTGATTAAAAGTGTTATTATAATGCAGGTACATTAATAATATCATAATTTAACGACAGTAATACTATATAAGCATAATAGTACAAACTGAAATTGATCGTGCAACCACACACACGGTCCGTAGAAGATCACAGTTGCTGAGGTCAGTGTTGTGCAGTGTTCAAGAGCCTGATGGTTGCTGGGAAGAAGCTGTTCTTGAACCTGGAGGTCACGGTTTTCAGGCTCCTGTACCTTCTTCCCGATGGTAGCAGCGAGATGAGAGCGTGGCCAGGGTGGTATGGGTCTCTGATGATGCTGGCTGCCTTTTTGAGGCAGGAGCAGATGAGTTTTAGATGAGCTGGGTTATAAATGTTGAGGCAGGAACACCAGCTAAACACGGCGCAGCCTCTGGAAATCTGAAATGAAAGCAGGAAATACTGAAAACTGATTTAACGGCTCAACAAGCATGAATCCTGGTTGTACCAACAATAACCAAGCTCAATAGACAATAGACAATAGGTGCAGGAGTAGGCCATTCGGCCCTTCGAGCCAGCACCGCCATTCAATGTGATCATGGCTGATCATCTACAATCAGTACCCTGTTCCTGCCTTCTCCCCATATCCCCTGACTCCGCTATCTTTAAGAGCCCTATCTAGCTCTCTCTTGAAAGTATCCAGAGAACCGGCCTCCACCACCCTCTGAGGCAGAGAATTCCACAGACTCACCACTCTCTGTGAGAAAAAGTGTTTCCTCGCCTCCGTTCTAAATGGCTTACCCCTTATTCTTAAACTGTGGCCCCTGGTTCTGGACTCCCCCAACATCGGGAACATGTTTCCTGCCTCTAGCGTGTCCAAACCCTTAATAATCTTATTTGTTTCAATGAGATAACCTCTCATCCTTCTAAACTCCAGAATACGGATGAGAGGGAATCTTATTGAAACATATAAGATTATTGAGGGGTTGGACACGCTAGAGGCAGGAAACATGTGGGATTGTGAACCTTCTGAAGGAGTTAATTCAACAGAACTCTAAATCCTAGCAAACCATTTGACGGATCGAAAGACCGATTTGTCAATGACCATGATGACATCGTTACTTTGGTCCAGTAGGCTCAAATGGAAACACGGGTAACCGTTGGCAACAGTCTACCACTTCCCTCCCCTCCTCTGTACAGTCACCTCCCATCCCAAGTCCCTTTTATCCCCCTCTCTTTCCTTCCCCTTCCATCCACATCCCTCCTCCAGCTTTACATTCCACTCCTCCTCGTCTCTCCGTATCTGACTCCCTTTAGTCTCTTTTTCACCTCCAGCTTACTCCACCCATCTGACACTCACCTGTATCCACCCATCACTTATATGCACAAAGTACTGGAGTAACTCAATGTTTAATAAAGAACTGCAGATGCTGGAAAAATATCGAAACTCAGCGGATGAAGCAGCATCTATGGAGAGTAGTAATATGAAAATGCTAGAGTAACTCAGTGGGTCAGGCAGCATCTCCGAAGTAAAAGGATGGGTGGCGCTTCAGGTCAGGTCCCTTTTTCAGTCCCTTTTCTCCAAAGATGCTGCCTGACCCGCTGAGTTACTCCAGCACTCTGTGAAACGTCACCTATCCATGTTCTCCACAGATGCTGCCTGACCCGCTGAGTTACTCCAGCACTCTGTGAAACGTCACCTATCCATGTTCTCCCCAGATGCTGCCTGACCCGCTGAGTTACTCCAGCACTCTGTGAAACGTCACCTATCCATGTTCTCCACAGATGCTGCCTGACCCGCTGAGTTACTCCAGCACTCTGTGAAACGTCACCTATCCATGTTCTCCACAGATGCTGCCTGACCCGCTGAGTTACTCCCCCAACACTCTGTGAAACGTCACCTATCCATGTTCTCCACAGATGCTGCCTGACCCGCTGAGTTACTCCAGCACTCTGTGAAACGTCACCTATCCATGTTCTCCACAGATGCTGCCTGACCCGCTGAGTTACTCCAGTACTTTGTGCCAATCTTTGGTATAAAACAGCATCTGCAGTTCTTTGTTTCTCCACCTATCATTCTCGTTCACCAGCTCGGACTCACACTCACTGACCAAGGCATTGATGTAATATCATCACATGTCAGCGTGACCCGTTAGGCAGCAATGGGATCTGGCTCATGCTGGGGATTCAACTTCACTACAAGTGAAAGGCCTGGACTGAGTGGGTGTGGAGAGGATGTTTCCACTCAAGGGAGAGTCTAGGGCCAGAGGGCACTGCCTTCAGAATTAAAGGACATTCCTTTAGGAAGGAGATGAAGAGGAATTTTTTTCAGTTAGACGCTGGTGAATCTGTGGATTTCATTGCCACAGGTGGCTGTGGAGGCCAAGTCAGCGGATATTTTTAAGATAGATAAGATTCTTGATTAGATATATATATATATATACGGGTGTCAGGAGTTACTGGGAGAAGGCAGTAGAATGGAGTTAGGAGGGAGAGATAGATCAGCCATGATTGAATGAGTAGACTTGATGGGCCGAATGGCCTAATTCTCCTCCTATCACTTATGAACTTATGTAAACAGAATAATGATGTTCTTATTTGCTGCAGCTTTACAGGACACTTAACACACTAATACATATAATAAACATAATGAATTAATAATGTTACAGTGGGTAACCAGACCATAAAAGTTCAAAGGTGAAGTTGACCATGCACCGTCCATAGAAGATCACAGTTGCTGAGGTCAGTGTTGTGCAGTGTTCAAGGGCCTGATAGACAATAGATGCAGGAGTAGGCCATTCGGCCCTTCGAGCCAGCACCGCCATTCAATGTGATCATGGCTGATCATCCCCAATCAGTACCCCGTTCCTGCCTTCTCCCCATATCCCCTGACTCCACTATCTTTAAGAGCTTTTTCTTGAAAGTATCCAGAGAACTGGCCTCCACCGCCCTCTGAGGCAGAGAATTCCACAGACAAACTGCTGGAGTAACTCAGCGGGACAGGCAGCATCTCTGGGGAGAAGGAATGGGTGACATTTCGGGTCGAGACCCTTCTTCAGACTGATGTCAGGGGAGTGGGTGGGACAGAGATAGAATGTAGACGGAGACAGTAAGACTGGTGGGAGAACTGGGAAGGGGGATGTAATGGAGAGAGAAAGGAAAGCAAGGGCTATCTGAAAATGGAGAAGTCAATGTTCATGTCGCTGGGGTGTAAACTACCCAAAGCCAAATATGAGTTTCAAACACAGACCACAATAGATAATATACTAACCAAACATAAAAAACTGTTCAATAAAAGAAAACAATATTGTGGCAAATAAACACAAAACAAAGCCCAAAGTCCCGAGTGTAATTAAGGAAATTTGTCCTTAGAGTTCAAAGGTTTCATTGGGGTGGGAGGTCTGCGATGAAGTTGTACTTGTGGCGGGGGCTGTCGGGGAGGGGGACGGGCCGAGTGGCCTGGAGCCGGGGGAGGGAGAGGCCGAGGCTGGAGCCTAGTCCTTGCCCCGGGTCCCACTCCTCTTCCTCCCCGCGGGCCCGGAGCAGCAGCGATGCTATCTTTAAGAGCCCTATCTAGCTCTCTCTTGAAAGTATCCAGAGAACCGGCCTCCACCGCCCTCTGAGGGAAAGAATTCCACAGACTCACAACTCCCTGTGTGAAGAAGTGTTTCCTCGTCTCCTTTTTAAATGGCTTACCCCTTATTCTTAAACTGTGGCCCCTGGTTCTGGGAAGGAGCTGTTCTTGAACCTGGAGGTCACGATGTTGGGTTGCTGTTTATCATGTAAAATTTGACCAATAAGTGGTGTAGCGTTGAAAGTGTATTTAATAGTCAGTCAGTTTCACAAACTCATGTGGCATTTGGCTATTTGAATGAATGAATGAATGAATGATTGAATGAATGTATGATGAATGATTGAATGATTGAATGAATGAATGATTGAATGAATGATTGAATGATTGAATGAATGAATGAATGAATGAATGAATGATTAGCCATATAACCATATAACAATTACAGCACGGAAAGAGGCCATCTCGGCCCTACAAGTCCGTGCCGAACAACCTTTTTTCCCTTAGTCCCACCTGCCTGCACTCATACCATAACCCTCCATTCCCTTCTCATCCATATGCCTATCCAATTTATTTTTAATGAATAATGAATACGTTTATTAGCCAAGTATTCACATACAAGGAATTTGCCTTGGTGCTCCGCCCACAAGTGACAACATGACATACAGTGATAGTTAGGAATGATACATAAAACATTAAACATTCATAATAAAACATTATTGTTTAAACATAAGCGTTCCTGGACTTTTGAAGTATTTACCAAAAATAGCATTTATCTAAGCACCATAAATTAAAGACTGTTCCAATTTTGTTCTCTTTCAGTTTTGCCTTTTGCACGGGACTAGCCTCGTTTACCAGGAGCGAGCCTGGTATCTGGAACACCGATACCTGACGCCAGCTACAAGTGTACAGATGAGGAACCAGGTGAGTCTAACTCTGGGGGGGGGAGTGCCCTTCACTGCAGGTAAACCAGCACCGAGCCCTGGGGCTGTTTACCTGTGAAACAGCCCTGTCCGCCCACCTTGTAGCTCACCTGCCCGAGGTGATTGATGAAGGAAGCCCCACAGGTGACGGCCACATTGATATTGTTTAAGAAGAAACTGCAGATGCTGGAAAAGTCGAAGGTAGACAAAAATGCTGGAGAAACTCAGCGGGTGAGGCAGCATCTATGGAGCGAAGGAATTGGCGACGTTTTGGGTCGAGACCCTTCTTCAGACTGATGTGGGTGTGAGGGTGGGAAGAAGAAAGGAAGAGGCAGAGACAGTGGGCTGTGAGAGAGCTGGGAAGGGGAGGGGAAGGAGGGAGAAAGCAGGGACAACCTAAAATTGGAGACGTTCCTGCCTTCTCCCCATATCCGCTATCTTTAAGAGCCCTATCTAGCTCTCTCTTGAAAGTATCCAGAGAATCGGCCTCCACCGCCCTCTGAGGCAGAGAATTCCACAGACTCACAACTCTCTCTGTGTGAAAAAAATGTTTCCTCGTCTCCGTTGTAAATGGCTTAACCCTTACCCCTAGTTGCTTGATGTGGACTCGGTGGGCCCATGGGCCTGTTTCTGTGCTGTGTGACTATGACTGGGACTAGATGCCCGATGTGAACTATTTGGACTGATGGGCCGGTTACCACACTGTATAACCATCCCTATACAACTATGTATCCTCCAGGACAAGGGGTCACAGCTTAAGGATAAGGGGGAAATCCTTTAAAACCGAGATGAGAAGAACTTTTTTCACACAGAGAGTGGTGAATCTCTGGAATTCTCTGCCACAGAGGGCAGTTGAGGCCAGTTCATTGGCTATATTTAAGAGGGAGTTAGATGTGGCCCTTGTGGCTAAGGGGATCAGGGGGTATGGAGAGAAGGCAGGTACGGGATACTGAGTTGGAGGATCAGCCATGATCATATTGAATGGCGGTGCAGGCTCGAAGGGCCGAATGGCCTACTCCTGCACCTAATTTCTATGTTTCTATGAGAGGGGATCTCATTGAAACAAGGATGAGGGGATCTTATTGAAACATATAAGATTGTTAAGGGTTTGGACTTGCTAGAGGCAGGAAACATGTTCCGGATGTTGGGGGGGGGAGTCCAGAACCAGGGGCCACAGTTTAAGAATAAGGGGTAAGCCAGTGTTCCCAAGCCAAGCTGTGAAGCAACCCAATACTGTATGTAGAATATTCTGTACTGTCCATCTGTAGATCAAAGTTGCCCGGGTGACAGCATTTGGATGCCATCAAAGAGAGGGAGGTGGGTGCTTGTTCTCAGCAGATCTACCTGGGGTATGTAAGTGGAGAGAGAGGAATAATGACAGTGGAGATATAGAGAAATGTCGGGAGAAGAATGCCGCAGGTCAAGAGTCACGAGTGTTTTATTGTCATGTATCCCGGATGGGACAATGAAAATGTTACTTGCTGCAGCACAACACAACATGTAAACATTGTATATAGCGATGAAAAAAAGAAAAAGTTCAATAAATAACAAATATAGTGCAAATAACAAATAATAATATAGTCTTTGGCAATTCAGAGCTCAGAGCTTATTTGTTGCTGTGTTTAATAGCCTGATGGCTGTGGGGAAGAGGCTGTTCCTGAACCTGGATGTTACAGTCTTCAGGCTCCTGTACCTTCTTCCTAATGGCAGTGGTGAGATGAGTGTGTGGCCAGGATGGTGTTGGTCTTTGCTGACACTGCCAGCCTTTTTGAGGCAGCCACTGCGATAGATCCCTTCGATGGTGGGGAGGTCAGAGCCGGTGATGGTCACAACTTTCTGCATTCTTTTCCGCTCCTGGACGTTCAAGTTGCCGAACCAAGCCACGATGCAACCAGTCAGCATGCTCTCTACTGTGCACCTGTAGAAGTTTAGGAGAATCCTCTCCGACATGCCGAATCCTCTCAGGAAGTAGAGTCGCTGATGTGCCTTCTTTACAATTGCATCGATGTGCTGGGTCCAGTTAAGATCTTCTGATATATGCACGCCCAGGAATTTGAAGTTATTGACCCTCTTCACCATATACACAGGACTGTGGGTCCCTATCCTACCCCTACTAAAGCCCACAATCAGTTCCTTGGTCTTACTGATGTTGAGGACCGGGATATTGTGCTGGCACCATTTGGTCAGTCGGTCGATATCACTTCCATACTCTGACTCGCCTCCATCAGTGATTCGTCCCGCAACAGTGGTGTCATCGGCGAAATTGATGATGGAGTTCGCACTATGACCGGCTACGCAGTCATGAGTATAGAGTGAGTACAGCTGAGCACGGAGCCTTGAGGTGCCCCCGTGCTGATTGTTACTGAGGATGAAGTGGTTCCTCCAACTCGAACAGACTGTGGTCTGTGAATGAGGAAGTTGAGGGTCCAATTGCTGGAAATCCAGTTACTGGAAATCCGAGATTAATCAGACAATGCAGCAGATGCGGGAAATCTGAGATAAATCAGACAATGCAACAGATGCGGACACATCAGGAGATAGAATAACACTTGGTATTATATGGAGCGATCGAAAAGTACTGAGGTAATAGAGAGAGCAATAAGAATTAATATTACACCATCGATGAGCTGATTGGCGGGTAGAGTTGCTGCCTCACAGCGCCAGAGACCCGGGTTCGATCCTGACTACGGGCGCTGTCTGCGTGGAGTTTGTACGTTCTGCCCGTGTCCGCGTGGGTTTCCTCCGGTGCTCCGGTTTCCTCCCACATTCCAAAGACGTGCAGGTTTGTGGGTTAATTGGCCTCTGTGAAATGCTGTGTAGGATAGTGCTAGTGTACGGGGTGATCGCTGGTTGGCGAAAGGGCCTGTTTCCACGCTGTAACTCTAAAAAAATATATACCTGGAGATGGAGTTAACATTACTGGCGGTGGTGGAATTGACAAGTGAAAAGCACATTCTTTTACTGCAGAAAACTCATAAGACCACCAGGGGCGCTGGCCGGGGAGATGGCTGCCCTGCCAGCAGTCGGTTCGTTTTTTCTTTCTTTTTGTTATTTTTTAGTTCGTTAAAAGTTTGTTTTAATGTTCTTCAGTTTGTTTTATGTGGTGGGCGGGAGGAGGGGATCGTGTTGGGATCCATCTTCACCTTGAAAAGGGGTCTTGACCAGAAACGCCACCCATACTTCTACACAGTTGCTGCCTGTGCCGCTGAGTTACACCTGCACTTTGTGTCCATTTTTGGTATAAACCAGCATCTGCAGTTCCTTTCCACACACCCATTGTGGGAACTGGGGCAGCACGAACAAGGTTCCTGTGCTGTACAGCTTTGTGAGTGGTATTCCGGTTGTGTCTCCTAATTTGAGGAAGGACATTCTTGCTATTGAGGGAGTGCAGCGTAGGTTTACAAGGTTAATTCCTGGGATGGCGGGACTGTCATATGTTGAGGGAATGGAGCAGCTGGGCTTGTACACTCTGGAGTTTAGAAGGATGAGAGGAGATCTCATTGAAACATATAAGATTGTTAAGGGCTTGGACATGCTAGAGGCAGGAAACATGTTCCCAATGTTGGGGGAGTCCAGAACCAGGAGCCACAGTTTAAGAATAAGGGGTAAGCCATTTAGAACGGAGACGAGGAAACACTTTTTTTCTCACAGAGAGTGGTGAGTCGGTGGAATTCTCTGCCTAAGAGGGCGGTGGAGGCAGGTTCTCTGGATACTTTCCAGAGAGAGCTAGATAGGGCTCTTAAAGATAGTGGAGTCAGGGGATATGGGGAGAAGGCAGGAATGGGGTACTGATTGGGGATGATCAGCCATGATCACATTGAATGGCGGAGCTGGCTCGAAGGGCCGAATGGCCTACTCCTGCACCTATTGTCTATGTTTTTATGTAACCAGCCC
This sequence comes from Leucoraja erinaceus, assembly GCF_028641065.1. NCBI lineage: Eukaryota > Metazoa > Chordata > Chondrichthyes > Rajiformes > Rajidae > Leucoraja > Leucoraja erinaceus. The sequence continues at coordinate 239,590 of NW_026576586.1, forward strand.
CAGACAGTATAAAAGCAAATGCGTAGTGCAACCAAAGAAAGACAGTCCTTAGTAGATCACAGTTGCTGTCGATATACATCGATAACACATCATTTCCATCTGTTGTATCTGAGCCAAGTCACAACACTTGTTAGCTTACGGCCAGTGATTTATTATGTGGGTGGATCACATCTTGATTTGCACTTTGTTCCTTGCATTCTACTGACAAAACTCCTTGAAACTGATAAATATTTGCTCACTGCCCACCTGGGTGCGGAGTTTAAAGGTTAAAGGTGGTGCGGTGGGAATGTTTGTTGCTGTCAAACCCTTGGCTGTGCTGTGCGCTAGTCAGATGGAGCTAGTTAGATGGATGCTCTGGTCGTTGTGGTTTGGGGAGTCATGCAACAGAACGCTACAGACATTGGTACCGACTGTCTGATTTCTACACACAGAGCTGTGACGTTTCTGAAACCTGACCTGACAAAACCTCAAATGGCAGAGATCGTTGTGTGTTGAGATCTCAAGCTGCAAACACAAGGATGTCAAGAACTGCATCAGGCAGGAAAAAAACATTAGTTCCGGACAGTCAGTCAGAGTGTGTGTGTGTGTGTGGGGGGGGGGGAGGGGGGGGGGGGGGGGGGGGGTGCGAGCAAGATGTGTTTACACAAAACCATTATCAGTCAATTTGCGGAGTTACAGGAGGATTACCAATTCCCTGTTTAATCTTCTCGCTGCATCAATTAACACGAAAGAAAAATTTGAGATGAATGGATCGTAGTTCTGGCCAAGAGTACTTCATGAAACGGAACAATGAAATTGTTACTTGCAGTGGCACAATGTGTTTGTAGACACAGAGCTGGGCACAAAATGCTGGAGGAACTCAGCGGGACAGGCAGCATCTCGAGGGAGAAGGAATGGGTGACGTTTCGGGTCAAGACCCTTCTTCAGACTGAAGGTGGACCCGAAACGTCACCTATTCCTTCGCTCTATAGATGCTGCCTCACCTGCTGAGTTTCTCCTGCATTTTTGTCTAATTTCGATTGTTCCAGCATCTGCAGTTCCTTCTTAAACACTTCTTCAGACTGATGTCAGGGGAGGGTGACTATAGACAATAGGTGCAGTAGTAGGCCATTCGGCCCTTCGAGCCAGCACCGCCATTCAATGTGATCATGGCTGATCATCCCCAATCAGTACCCTGTTCCTGCCTTCTCCCCATATCCCCTGACTCCGCTATTTTAAAGAGCCCTATCTTGCTCTCTTGAAAGCATCCAGAGAACCGGCCTCCACCGCCTTCTGAGGCAGAGTATTCCAAAGGCTGGAGTACCTTAGCGGGACGGGCAGCATCTCTGGGGAGAAGGAATGGGTGACATTTCGGGTCGAGACCCTTCTTCAGACTGATGTCAGGGGAGGGGGTGGGACAGAGTTAGAATGTAGACGGAGACAGTAAGACTGGTGGGAGAACTGGGAAGGGGGATGTAATGGAGAGAGAAGGGAAAGCAAGGGCTATCTGAAAATGGAGAAGTCAATGTTCATGCCGCTGGGGTGTAAACTACCTAAGCCAAATATGAGTTTCAAACACAGTCCACAATAGATAATATACTAACCAAACATAAAAAACTGTTCAATAAAAGAAAACAATATTGTGGCAAATAAACACAAAACAAAGCCCAAAGTCCCGAGTGTAATTAAGGAAATTTGTCCTTAGAGTTCAAAGGTTTCATTGGGGTGGGAGGTCTGCGATGAAGTTGTACTTGTGGCGGGGGCTGTCGGGGAGGGGGACGGGCCGAGTGGCCTGGAGCCGGGGGAGGGAGAGGCCGAGGCTGGAGCCTAGTCCTTGCCCCGGGTCCCGCTCCTCTTCCTCCCCGCGGGCCCGGAGCAGCAGCGCCGCCCCCAGACCTCGCCCCAGCCTCAGCGCCACGGTCATTTCAAATCCCGTACGCGCGGATACCAAGCCCACTGCGCACGTGCGTTGGCTCGGTATTTTATTTTAAAATCCGCACATGCGGATACCCTCAGTCACTCCCTCCCTTCCTCCCTTCCACCCTCCCTCCTTCCATCCATAAACCCTCTCTCCTCCCTACCCCCCCCCTCCTCTCCCTACCTCCCCCACTCCCTACCCCCCTCCTCTCCCTACCCCCCTTCTCTCCCTACCTCCATCCTCTTCCTACCTTCCCCCCACTCCCTACTCCCCTCCTCTCCCTCTATCCCCCTGCTCCCCCCTCTTCACCTCTCCCCTATCCCACCCCCGCACAATGAACATCACAATTTTTAAAAATGCAATTCTCAATGGAAATCGCGTTTTTTCTTTTAAAAACCTAAACGCAATGTTAGACGTTAATGAGAACGGAAGAATTTGATTTAAACGTTTTTTCTTTGAAAATCGTGATGTTTTTAATGTAAATGAGATTCGGGATCATTGTGACGCGGCTGGCGGGGCAGGGCAAGTGGAAAAGTGTTGAAAAGTGTTCTTTGTAAAGTTTAAAATGTCAATAACAAATGTCCGAACGAAACATGTCTCTTTTACATCCTGGGACAATGGTGAGTAAGGCACGCCAAAAATTATAGCGCTATCGTGTACCGTTTTGGTGGAGTTTCACACACACATTCAAACAGAGAGTTTTAGTAATATACTAGACCAAGAAGGGGGACCAATGTGCGCGGTTGCGGGGGGGGGGGGGGGGGGGGGGGCTGCGGTGCACACACACACACACACACTAACCACCCCCTTTGATATTATATTAATATTATTAATTCGCTCCTTTTACCCCATCCCCGCCCTATCCACTCACGCATAGCCCCCAACTCGCAGGCGTGTCTCGAGAGGGAGGGGGGGTACAGAGAGAGGGAGCAGAGACAGGGAGAGGGGGCAGAGACAGAGAGGGCAGAGACAGAGAGAGAGGGGCAGAGACAGAGGGGGGGAGGGGGGGAGAGAGGACGTGGAAAGGATGTTTGCAATAATGGGAGAGTCTCGAACCAGAGAACACAGCCTCAGAATAAAATAACATACCGATAGAATAGGGATGAGGATTCATTTAATTGGTCAGGGGGTGGTGAATCGGTGGAATTCATTGCCACTACGGGTTTGGAGGCCAAGATATTGGGTATTATTAAAGCAGTGATTGACAGGTTTGTGAATAGTAAGGGCATCAAATGTTAGGGGGAGAAGGCAGGAGTAGACAATGGGAGGAGCGGCCTAATTCTGCTCCTGTGTTGTGATCTGCTGGGCTGGTAGGCCTGTGAACACAGTTCTCACAGATAACATAGAAAACACAAATATCTATTAATTAACTAAACCCCAATTCCAGTTTAAATATCCTGATGACCTCAGTGCAACCAAGAGAGTTCATAGTTCACAGTTTAGTCAGTGTTGTGCAGTGTTCAGGAGCCTGATAGTTGCTGGGAAGAAGCTGTTCTTGAACCTGGAGGTCACGGTTTTCAGGCTCCTGTACCTTCTTCCCGATGGTGGCAGCGAGATGAGAGCGTGGCCAGGGTGTTTTCACACAGAGAGTGGTGAATCTCTGGAACTCTCTGCCACAGAGGGTAGTTGAGGCCAGTTCATTGGCTATATTTAAGAGGGAGTTAGATGTGGCCCTTGTGGCTAAAGGGATCAGGGGGTATGGAGAGAAGGCAGGTACAGGATACTGAGTTGGATGATCAGCCATGATCATATTGAATGGCGGTGCAGGCTTGAAGGGCCGAATGGCCTACTCCTGCACCTAATTTCTATGTTTTCTATGTGTTGTGGGTCTCTGATGATGCTGGCTGCCTTTTTGAGGCAGCGCCTCCTGTAGATCCCTTCGATGGTGGGGAGGTCAGTACCTGCGATGGAGTGGGCAGTGTCCACCACTCTGTAAAGTTCCTACCGCCATCAAGTAAACTGTTTATTAACCTGAAGAAGGTCCTGACCTCCAAACGTCACCTATCCATGTTCCCCACAGATGCTGCCTGACCCGCTGAGTTACTCCAACACTCTGTGAAACGTCACCTATCCATGTTCTCCACAGATGCTGCATGACCCACTGAGTTACTCCAGCACTCTGTGAAACGTCACCTATCCATGTTCTCCACAGATGCTGCCTGACCCGCTGAGTTACTCCAGCACTCTGTGTCTATCTTTGGTGTAACTGCATCATATGCAGCTACTGTTTATTAAGCCTATGTTCTCACTGGCCTCTATGTTCCCAGAGACAGTGTGGAGATGGCACGGTGGCGCAGCGGTAGAGTTGCTGCCTTACAGCACTTGCTGTGCCAGAGATCCAGGTTCCATCCCGACATGGAGAGCATCCCCTCTCATCCTTCTAAACTCCAGAGTGTACAAGCCCAGCCGCTCCATTCTCTCAGCATATGACAGTCCCGCCATCCCGGGAATTAACCTTGTAAACCTACGCTGCACTCCCTCAATAGCAAGAATGTCCTTCCACAAGTTAGGGGACCCAAACTGCACACAATACTCCAGGTGTGGTCTCACTAGGGCCCTGTACAACTGCAGGAGGGCCTCTTTGCTCCTATACTCGACTCCTCTGGTTATAAAGGCCAACAGGCCATTGGCAGCAACCGGGTATGTTCACATTGGCAGCCCACCCGCATGTTCTGTGAAGGGAAGGTGCCAGCCCACACATCAATGAAACCAGTGGCGTCACAGAAGCAAAGATTTTAACAGATGTTCACAACTGGGTGTGACAAGACAAGCATTTAGCAAGCAATGGCTGTTGGCTCATAAACCCGTGTGTCTTTATTCCACGTATATAGGCGCTTGAAACAGAATCGCAGCCTGGAGATTGATGGGTGCAGGTGGCTCGCTAGACTGCAGTGTGTTTATTTTCTCTTTCTCTCCGCCTTTGACCCAGTCTAGGTTGGAATCCCTCTGCACCAGAGGGCAAGGGGGGCTTTCCGGGCAGTCAGCGGCGTGCTGGTGACGAGCATGTGTCAGCTGCCCCGTGTAGTAAAATCAGTAACGTTGGCTCGGGCGGAGACCTTGAAACCCAAGGCTGGCCCAGGAAACCACATCAATGATTGCACGCCTCTGCTGCAGAAGGAACCATGCCTTGCATTTCGATGTTTAAGAAGGAACTGCTGATGCTGGAAAATCGAAGGTAGACAAAAATGCTGGAGAAACTCAGCGGGTACAGCAGCATCTATGGAGCGAAGGTGACGTTTCGGGCTGAAACGCTACCTATTTCCTTCGCTCCATAGATGCTGCTGCACCCGCTGAGTTTCTCCAGCATTTTTGTCTACTTGCATTTCTATAACATGCTGAAGCAACCAAGTGCGTTCTCACAAACAAGAGAGAGTCGTTAGAACCAAACCTGACTGAAGATGTATTGTGCAGGAAGGAACCGCAGGTGCTGGTTAAAACCGAGGATAGACACAAAGTGCTGGAGTAACTCAGCGGGTCGGGCAGCATCCCTGGAGAAAAAGAATAGGTGACGTTTCAGGTTGAGACCCTTCTTCAGACTAGCTAATAGACAATAGGTGCAGGAGTAGGCCATTCGGCCCTTCGAGCCAGCACCGCTATTCAATGTGATCATGGCTGATCATCCCCAATCAGTACCCCGTTCCTGCCTTCTCCCCATATCCCCTGACTCCACTATCTTTAAGAGCCCTATCTAGCTCTCTCTTGAAAGTATCCAAAGAACCGGCCCCCACCGCCCTCTGAGGCAGAGAATTCCACAGACTCACCACTCTCTATGTGAAAAAGTGTTTCCTCGTCTCCGTTCTAAATGGCTTACCCCTTATTCTTAAACTGTGGCCCCTGGTTCTGGACTCCCCCAACATCAGGAACATGTTTCCTGCTTAGTCTGGGACTAGCTTAGATGGGGCATCTTGGTCATTAATAGGACAAGTTGGGATGAAGGGCCTGTTTACATGCTGTGTGGCTGCATGACGATGGCGAGGAAATTTGCCACTTTGTGTTAGGCAGGTGGCAATTAATTTTCTTGGCTGTCTGCCTCAGAGGACAGGGAATACAGACAGAGGGCAGCATATAGTGGTGGAGTTGCTGCCTCCCAGCGCCAGAGACCTGGGTTCATGCATGACTATGGGTGCTGTCTGTACAGAATTTGCATGTTCTCCCTGTGACCACGTGGCTTTTCTCCAGGTGCTCCAGTTTCCTTCCACGTCCCGAACACGTGCAGGTTTGTAGGTTGATTGATTAGTATGAGTATCCAGGGTTATGGGGGAGAAGGCAGGAGAATGGGGTTGGGAGGAAAATAGACAATAGACAATAGGTGCAGGAGTAGGCCATTCGGCCCTTTGAGCCAGCACCGCCATTCAATGTGATCATGGCTGATCATCCCCAATCAGTACCCCGTTCCTGCCTTCTCCCCATATCCCCTGACTCCGCTATCTGTAAGAGCCCTATCTAGCTCTCTCTTGAAAGCATCCAGAGAACCGGCCTCCACCGCCCTCTGAGGCAGAGAATTCCACAGACTCACCACTCTCTGTGTGAAAAAGTGTTTCCTCGTCTCCGTTCTAAAATGGCTTAAAATGGCTTAAATGGAAAAGATAGATCAGCCATGATTGGGGTGTGAGATTGCAACCTTCACGTGGTCCACCCTGTCTCAACGAATGCAATCAACCTGGCGTGCACAAGCACAAGATCAAGCAGTACGTCAACTTTAGGCTGTGCATGCCAAACGCAGGTAGAAGGAGAAGCAATGATTGAATGGCGGAGTAGACTTGATGAGTGGCGTCATTCTACTTATGAACATAAACTTACTTGGCCTCTTTTCATTGTCCCAAGTGTGTGTAATTACACTAATTAAACGGGGTGAGTGTCGGTGGGCTGAAGAGCCTGTTTCCACACTGTATCTCTAACTAAACTCAACTCAAGTACAGCCTGTGGCTAACAAATCTCACCAGCAGATGTATTTTAAACACTTTAGAACACAGGTGTTGTTTCATGATGGTTTCATTACGTAACTGACTAACATCACGAGTGGAACTGCAGGGACAGCAGCCAAGTTACTGGCATGCACTTCCTTCCATCGCATGGCCTTTGCTAAGTGGAACATCTATTCATCTCAGCTAAACGTGCTGGCAGAGTGCCTAGGAAGCAGGTGGACATTTCTGCACATTTTTTAAGCGGTGTAGAGACATTTTCCATTAAGGAGGGAGACAACAATGCTGGCGAAACTCAGCGGGTGAGGCAGCATCTATGGAGCGAAGGAATGGGTGACGTTTCAGGTCGAGACCCTTCTTCAGAATAGGTGACGTTTCGGATCGAGACCCTTCTTCAGACTGATGTGGGGCTGGTGCGGGGGGGAAGCCCCTACCCCCCCCCACCCCCACATCAGTCTGAAGAAGGGTCTTGACCCCAAACGTGACCTATTCCTTTGCTCCATAGACGCTGCCTCACCCGCTGAGTTTCTCCAACATTTTTGTCTACCTTCGATTTTTCCAGCATCTGCAGTTCCTTCTTAAACATTTTCTATTAAGAAAGCAGGTTTTGCCATGCTTAAAAAACTATATTGTACAACCTCAGTCCATCCAGTTGATCAGTAAGGGTGTCAGGGGTTATGGGGAGAAGGCAGGAGCATGGGGTTGAGAGGGAGAGATAGATCAGCCATGATAGATCAGACAACGAGATCTGGGAGTCCTTGTTCACCAGTCACAGAAAGTAAGCATGCAGGTACAGCAGGCAGTGAAGAAAGAGAATGGCATGTTGGCCTTTATAACAAGAGGAATCAAATATAGGAGCAAAGAGGTACTTCTGCAGTTGTACAGGGCCCTAGTGAGACCACACCTGGAGTATTGTGTGCAGTTTTGGTCTCCTAATTTGAGGAAGGACTATTCTTGCCAGCGTAGGTTTAAGAATCCCGGGGTAAGCCAGAGAATGGAACGGAGATGAGGATGAAAAACCTTTTCACCCAGAGAAAAGCTGTGAATAAGATTATTAAGGGATTGGACACACTTGAGGCAGGAAACATGTTCCCGATGTTGGGGGAGTCCAGAACCAGGGGCCACAGTTTAAGAATAAGGGGTAAGCCATTTAGAACGGAGATGAGGAAAAACCTTTTCACCCAGAGAGCTGTGAATCTGTGGAATTCTTTGACTCAGAGGGCAGTGGAGGCCAATTCTTTGGAGAGTCAGACAGAGCTCTTAAAAATAGCAGAGTCAGAGGATTAGGGGAGAAGGCAGGAATGGGATACTGATTGTGGATGATCAAACCATGATCACATTGAATGGCGGTGCAGGCTCGAAGGGCTGAATGGCCTACTCCTGCACCTATTGTCTATTGATTGAAGTCCTGAGTAGAATTGATGGGCTTAATGGCCTAATTCCTCTCCTAGAACGTGTAGACATGAACTTATCAAGGTGTATTGCGAAGTTTCTACTTCAAGAATACATCACAGAATGTTCAACAGTTTAGTTTAGTTTATTTATTCACGTGTACAGAGATACAGTGAATGTTTTGTTCTGCGTGCTATCCAGTCCAACGCCAGTGTGCACGAGTACAATAGATCCTCCTCAGGAACAGCGCGTAGAGAGTTGGTACGTTCCAGCCGCCATCTTGCAACTTCCGACTCTGTGAAAAGTCCTATCTTGGCCCGCAGAGATGTGCGGTTCGTTATTTTCTCCCGTTGAGGCTGGGTGTGGGGGGGGGCGGGGGCTCTGGATGGGTGAAGTCGGGGTGGGCCTGGTGTAGTGACAGACCTTCATATCATTTCAAGGATTAGTCCCTTTGGTCACTACTTGAAGACAAGGCATCAGAAGATAATCGATACCTGCCCACGAGCTCGCCACCAGTCATTCAAAGCCGTCGAAAGATAAATCTTCCAAATACGGTCTGTCGATTAATAGCGCCTTCTGCCGCCGTTGCGTGCAGCTGCCGCGGGCTGTGCTCCATCCATCCACTCGCCTGCCCGCTGCTGTAGGGCCTCCGCTCCACCAGCTCACTGCAAATATTGAACACAGTACTGACGTTACAACATAGAAACATAGACAATAGGTGCAGGAGTAGGCCATTCGGCCCTTCGAGCCTGCACCGCCATTCAATATGATCATGGCTGATCATCCAACTCAGTATCCTGTACCTGCCTTCTCTCCATACCCCCTGATCCCCTTAGCCACAAGGGCCACATCTAACTCCCTCTTAAATATAGCCAATGAACGGGCCTCAACTACCATCTGTGGCAGAGAGTTCCACAGATTCACCACTCTCTGTGTGAAAAATGTTTTTCTCATCTCGGTCCTAAAAGACTTCCCCCTTATCCTTAAACTGTGACCACTTGTTCTGGACTTTCCCAACATATAACCATATAACCATATAACAATTACAGCACGGAAACAGGCCATCTCGACCCTTCTAGTCCGTGCCGAACACATAATCTCCCCTAGACCCATATACCTGCGCTCAGACCATAACCCTCCATTCCCTTCCCATCCATATAACTATCCAATTTATTTTTAAATGATAAAAACAAACCTGCCTCCACCACCTTCACTGGAAGCTCATTCCACACAGCTACCACTCTCTGAGTAAAGAAGTTCCCCCTCATGTTCCCCCTAAACTTCAGTCCCTTAATTCTCAAGTCATGTCCCCTTGTTTGAATCTTCCCTACTCTCAGTGGGAAAAGCTTATCCACGTCAACTCTGTCTATCCCTCTCATCATTTTAAAAACCTCTATCAAGTCCTCCCTTAACCTTCTGCGCTCCAAAGAATAAAGCCCTAACTTGTTCAACCTTTCTCTGTAACTTAGTTGCTGAAACCCAGGCAACATTCTAGTAAATCTCCTCTGAACATCGGGAACAATCTTCCTGCATCTAGCCTCTCCAACCCCTTAAGAATTCTGTAAGTTTCTATAAGATCCCCCCTCAATCTTCAATACAACACAACACAATGGAAGCTTCTTTTTTGCTTGCTCTCATTGATGGAGGCATTGAGTAGAAGAGTCAGGAAGTCACGATGCAACTCCATGGGACTTTTGATTAATAGCCCTGTCCCACTGTACGAGTTCATTCAATCTGCCTCCACCACTAACCCCGGCTGTGTGGTCCAAACCCCCGCCACCCTCTGTGTAAAAAACTTGCCCTTTCTATGCAACTAATGGCCCTGTCCCACTGTACGAGTTCATTCCAAGAGTTCTCCCGAGTTTGCCCTGATTCGAACTCGGAGATTTACGGTAATGGCCGCTCGTCGGTACTAGGGGCTCTCGTGGACATTTTTCAACATGTTGAAAAATCTTCACGAGTCTTCCCGAGCTTACCGTGTTTCCCGAGTACCTGCCGTTAGCGTTACGAGCCGCTAAGAGACGTCCCTGAGCTCCGACGTACCCAGCTACGTACATTCTACATGCTTTCCACAAGTTTTTTTTTTTTTACTTGGGAGAGCTCTTGAATGAACTCGTACCGTGGGACAGGGGTTTAAGGCTGCATTTGAAGTATTGTGTGCAGTTTTGGTCGCCGCCATTACAGGAAGCATGTGGGGGCTTTGGAGAGTGTATAGAGGAGATTTACCAGCCTGGCTAAGGGGGTATTAGCTGCAGGGAGAGGATGGACAAAATCGGATTTTTTTCTCTGGGACGCTGGAGGTTGAAGGGAGGCACAATCAATATATATAACATTAGGAGAGGCATAGATAGGGCAGACAATCAGAACCTTTCATTCAGGGTTGAAATGTCGATGGTGGAGGGCATATCTTTAAGGTGTGAGTCATATGGTCACACAGTGGCCCCAAGTGCCCACCAACATGCCCCATCTACGCTACTCCCACTTGGCCCATATCCCTCTAAATCTTTCCAAATTTCCTTACCTGTCCAAATGTCTTCTAAATGTAGTTATTGTACCAGCCTCAACTACATCCTCTGGCAGCTCGTTCCATACACACGCCACCCTCTGTGTGAAAATGTTGCTCCTCACGTTCCTGTTAAATCTTCCCCCATTCACTTCAAATCTATGTCCTCGTTCTTCATTCCCCCACTCTGGGTAAATGACTTGGTTCTTGGTTCTTAGTTTCCTGGTCCTCCAAAAATATTCCAGGTGGAATTTAAACTGGAGGTGGTGGAGGGTGGACTTCAGCGAAAAAGGGTTCTTGGGAAAAAAGACTGCATTCACCCTGTCTATTCACCGTATGGTCTTATACACCTCTATAAGATCACCCCTCAGCCTCTCATAGTCCTACCCAGCCCAACCTCCCCCGATCGCTCAAGTCCTCGATGGCTGGCAACATCTTGGTTAATCTTCTCTGCACTATATCCACCTTAATGACAACCTTCCTGTAGCAAGGTGTCAAAAACGGAACAAAATACTCCAAATGAAGCCTCATCAACATCTTGCACAACTCGAACATAATGTTCCAATTTCTAAATTCAATACCATGCCAACTAATGAAGGCCAATGTACCAAAAGTCATTTTGACCATCCAATCTACACGTGACCCCCCTTTCAAGGAACCATGCACCTGTACTCCTAGATCCCTCTGCTCTACAACACTACCCAGAGCCCTTAATAATAATAACAACTTTATTTATAAAGCACTTTAAACAACTGCAGTTGCCACAAAGTGCTGTACATGAGAACTCATGGACAAGAAGTTATTACAAACCATTAAAAACCGTAAAACAAAGGACTATAAAACAGTAAAAATTAACAGACATTAAAAGCACTAAAAACAGGAGCAATGTCTCAGCCAGTGTCGAAAGCCAGAGAATAAAAATGAGTTTTTAGGGTGGATTTGAAGATGGACAGTGAGGGGGCCTGTCTGATGTGCAACGGCAAGGTGTTCCAGAGTGCCGGAGCAGCAACAGAAAAGGCTCTATCCCCTCTCTGAGCTTGACCTTGGTACCTCATAGTCACTGCCAGTCACTGTGTAGGTTCTGCCCTGGTTTGACTTCCCAAAATGCAGCATCTTGCACTGATGACCCTGTCCCACTGTACGAGTTCATTCCAAGAGCTCTCCCGAGTTTTTAAAAAATCAAACTCGTGGTAAGCACGGAGAATGAACGTAGTGGGTACGTTGGAGCTCGGGGACATCTCTTAGCGGCTCGTAACGCTAACGGCAGGTACTCGGTCGGGAAGACTCACTAACGGCAGGTAAGCTCGGGAAGACTCGTGAAGATTTTTCAACATGTTGAAAAATGTCCACGAGAGCCTCGAGTACCGACGAGCGGCCATTACCGTAAATCTCCGAGTTCGAATCAGGGCAAACTCGGGAGAACTCTTGGAATGAACTCGTACAGTAGAACAGGGCCATTAGTTGCATAGAAAGGGCAAGTTTTTTACACAGAGGGTGGCGGGGGTTTGGACCATACAGCCGGGGTTAGTGGTGGAGGCAGATGTGATCGTGGCATTTAAGAGGCTTTTGGATAGGCACATGCTGTTAACAGAGGGGTGCTGGTCACCGTAGGCAGAAATTGTTTTAATGTGGCATCATGCTCAGCACAGACATTGTGGGCCAAAGGGCCTGTTCCTGCACTGAACTGTTCTATGTTATATAATGTTTAAGTGTATTATTGTTACATATACCAAGTTACAGTGCTTGGACGCTTTGCAATCAAATGACACAATACTATACACAGATACAATCTATTGATTATAATAATAATAATAATAATAATAATAATAAACTTTATTTCGGACTCAAGGTCCAGACAAGGGACAACATTACAAAAAAATACATTGCATCTAAATCACCATAAAATACGTATAAAATCTTAGCAAGTGCAAATGCATTTTTTTTAAGTCACAGTACACCGAGTCCTGCTAGCTAGCAAGTGCAATTGCGTTTTTTTAAAGTTTAAAGAATGAGGGAGGGTGAATAAGGCGAATGAGCAGCCCCAGCGCAGTTGGGGGCTATGGGTGAGTGGTGGAATATTGCGTTGGGGGACGGGTTGCGTTGGGGGGGACCAGGCCTCCCATGTGACTGGGACACAACGGGCCCCCCTTGGTCTACTTACAAAAGCATCATAAATTATATATATTAAAAAAACACAGTACATGATTTTAAATCCAGAATGTAAAATGATTGTATATAACCTCAGGAAAGCGTTACAGCTCCTTCAAATCACACACCACTAGATTAACAAACAGTTTCTACCCCAAGGCCGTCACCACTCTGAACTCTGCACTGAACACACAGCCCCCAGAGCCAATATTTTGTACTGCCTCAACACTATACTGTGAAATTTTGCACATTCTGACTCGACTTGATGTTTTCCATGACGTTTTTGTCGTTATTATTTCTCCGTTGCGTTGGAGCACCGTGCGGGCAGTGCGCCTGGAATTTTGTTGTATGTATTTACAGTGACAATAAAAGTGTAATATCATTATTATTATTATTATTATTATCCTTCTGCAGTTGTACAAAGCCCTAGTGACACCACACCTGGAGTATTGTGTGCACTTTTGGTCCCCTAATTTGAGGAAGGACATTCTTGCTATTGAGGGAGTGCAGCGTAGGTTCACAAGGTTAATTCCCGGGATGGCGGGACTGTCATATGCTGAGAGAATGGAGCGGTTGGGCTTGTATACTCTGCAGTATAGAAGGATGAGACGGGATCTCATTGAAACATATAAGATTGTAAGGGTTTGGACACGCTTGAGGCAGGAAACATATTCCCGATGTTGGGGGAGTCCAGAACCAGGGGCCACAGTTTAAGAATAAGGGGTAAGCCATTTAGAACGGAGATGAGGAAACACTTTTTCTCACAGAGAGTTGTGAGTCTGTGGAATTCTCTGCCTCAGAGGGCGGTGGAGGCCGGTTCTCTGGATGCTTTCAAGAGAGAGCTAGATAGGGCTCTTAAAGATAACGGAGTCAGGGGATATGGGGAGAAGGCAGGAACGGGGGAATTGATTGGGGATGATCAGCCATGATCACATTGAATGGCGGTGCTGGCTCGAAGGGCCAAATGGCCTCTACTCCTGCACATATTGTTTATTGTCTATTGTCTATTGCAACAAAAGCTTTTACACTGTACCTCGGTACACGTGACAATGAACTGAACTGAATTCTGGATGGAAACATGAAGGTTTATGGAATGGGAGCATCACCCTCCAATGGTTAACAAAGGGAATCTTGCATTGACAGCTGCCATTCTTATTTGATGACATTGTTTTGTTTGCTATATAATGGGTGTGTTATCACAGAAGGGGATCTATCTATAAGCTGCCTTCCATCCCATTTCTCTGTTTGTGTAATTATTAGCTTGTGTACCTCTGGCCCATTAAGGTAAGTGTGTCCCTATAGACGTCACGCTGAGTGTGGAGAGCAGGGTCTCTGTGTCTCAACCTCCTGGGGTCGGCTCAGAGAAAGGCTGATCTCCCAAAGGGCCGCGTGCACAAAGCAACCGGCTCTGCAGGCATCTGCCTGTGAATTTTCTCAGTGTGGCTCCAACCCATCGCTCTCACACCACCATTGTCCTGCGCACTCTGGCATTCCACGTTCCAACATCATGTACCACCAGCCTGGCCACTCCTGGGTGTGTGGGAACTGGAGAGATAAGCAAAGTGGGCCAGTGGCTTTGTGTAGGGGAAGATCCAAACATGTGTAGCTTTGAAGGTGGGCGTCTGTGAGCTGAGGGGACCCTTGATGGCGTGAGAAAAGCAATGACTAACTGGCAGAGCAGTGTACTTTAGCCAAAGTGGCCTGTTGTTATAGGAGATACAGCCTGACCTTCTACGGCCTGAGTGCTTCGCAAACGGCTTTGAAGTTTCATGGAGCCTTGACAGTGCTGGATATTAGTTCTCTACAGTCATGTGCTTCAGTGTCAAAGGGTGGGGTGTGTGTGTGTGTGAGTGTGTGTGTGTGAGAGTGTGTGTGTTTGTGTTTGAGTGTGTGTATCTGTGTGTTACTGTGTGTGTGTCTGTGTCTGTGTGTGTGTGTGTATCTGTGTGTTACTGTGTGTGTGAGTGTGTGTCGGTGTGTGTGTTACTGTGTGTGTCTGTGTCTGAGTGTGTCTGTGTGTTACTGTGTGTGTGTGTGTGTGTGTGTATCTGTGTGTTACTGTGTGTGTCAGTGTGTGTGTGTCAGTGTGTGTGTGTCAGTGTGTGTATGTGTGTGTGTGTGTGTGTGTGTGTTAGTGTGTGTGTGAGTGTGTGTGTGTCAGTGTGTGTGTATCTGTGTGCCTGTGTGTGTGTATCTGTGTGTTAGTGCATGTGTGTGTGTGAGTGTGTGTGTGTGTGTGTGTGTGTGTGTGTGTGTGTGTGTGTGTGTGTGTGTCAGTGTGTGTATGTCAGTGTGTGTGTGTGTGTGTGTGTGTGTGTGAGTGTCAGTGTGTGTGTGTGTGTGTGTGTGTGTGTGTGTGTGTGTGTGTGTGTGTGTGTGTGTGTGAGTGTGTGTGTGTGTGAGTGTGTGCATGTGAGTATGAGTGTGAGTGTGTCTGCGTGTGTGTGTGTGTCTGTGTGTGAGTGTGTGCAGCGTGTAAGTGTGTCAGTGTGTGAGTGTGCGCGCATGTGAGAAAGATAGAAACATAGAAACATAGAAATTAGGTGCAGGAGTAGGCCATTCGGCCCTTCGAGCCTGCACCGCCATTCAATATGATCATGGCTGATCATCCAACTCAGTATCCCGTACCTGCCTTCTCTCCATACCCTCTGATCCCCTTGGCCACAAGGGCCACATCTAACTCCCTCTTAAATATAGCCAATGAACTGGCCTCAACTACCCTCTGTGGCAGAGAGTTCCAGAGATTCACCACTCTCTGTGTGAAAAAAAGTTCTTCTCATCTCGGTTTTAAAGGATTTCCCCCTTATCCTTAAGCTGTGACCCCTTGAAGTGAGTGTCTGCTTGTGAGTGTGTCAGCGTGTGGGTGTGTGTGTGTGTCGGTGTGTCTGCGTGTCAGTGTGTGTGAGTGTGTCAGTGTGTGTGTGTCTACGTGTCAGTGTGTCAGTGTGTGAGTGTGTGTGTGTGTGTGAGTGTGTGAATGTGTGTGCGTGTGAGTGTGTCAGTGTGTCTGCATGTGTGTCTGCGTGCGTGCGTGTGTGTCAGTGTGTCTGCATGTGGGTGGGTGTGCTTGTGTGAGTGTGTGTGCGTGTGATGATGACAAAAAGGTGTGATACTATAATGAGTGCATGTGTTGGACACAGAAGTAAAGCCATGCCCAGAGACAGTTACCCCTAGGGTGGGGGAATGAAGAACCAGAGGACAAGGGTTTAAGGTGAGGGGGGGGAAGCTGAGGGGAATTATGTTCACACACAGGGCGGTGGGTATGTGGGACAAGCTGCCAAAGCAAGTACAATAACAACACTTAAATAACATTCAGACACCACATGGATATGCAACATTTAGGGGGATATGGGCTCTATGTGGGCAGATGGGACTAGACTGGATGGGGCATCTTGGGGGCATGGACAATACACAATAGGTGCAGGAGTAGACCATTCGGCCCTTCGAGCCAGCACCGCCATTCAATGTGATCACGGCTGATCATCCCCAATCAGTACCCCGTTCCTGCCTTCTCCCCATATCCCCTGACTCCGCTATCTTTAAGAGCCCTATCTAGCTCTCTCTTGAAAGCATCCAGAGAACCTGCCTCCACCGCCCTCTGAGGCAGGGAATTCCACAGACTCACCACTCTCTGGGTGGAAAAAGTGTTTCCTCGTTTCCGTTCTAAATGGCTATATTCTTAAATAAGGGGTAATGGCCGGGTTTGGACCAAGGCTTTTCCCCACGCTGTACGACTATCACCGGAGATACCCATTAAGCAAACTGGTATTGTGTCAGTTAAAGACAATTTCCAATTCTAATAAAGGGTAGAAAATGTATAAATAAAGTTTGTCACCAAGCATAACTGAATATTATTGATAATTATCTTTATCTGTGAGTTATTGCGTTAACGGTTTTATAAAGCTGCAGTAAGTAAGAATGTCAATGCTATTGAGGGAGTGCAGCGTAGGTTTACAAGGTTAATTCCAGGGATGGCGGGACTGTCATATGCTGAGAGAATGGAGCGGCTGGGCTTGTACACTCTGGAGTTTAGAAGGATGAGAGGGAATCTCATTGAAACATATAAGATTATTAAGGGTTTGGACATGCTAGAGGCAGGAAACATGTTCTCTATGTTGGGGGAGTCCAGAACCAGGGGCCGCAGTTTAAGAATAAGGGGTAAGCCATTTAGAACGGAGACGAGGAAACACTTTTTCACACAGAGAGTTGTGAGTCTGTGGAATTCTCTGCCTCAGAGGGCGGTGGAGGCCGGTTCTCTGGATACTTTCAAGAGAGAGCTAGATAGGGCTCTTAAAGCTAGCGGAGTCAGGGGATATGGGGAGAAGGCAGGAACGGGGTACTGATTGGGGATGATCAGCTGTGATCACATTGAATGGCGGTGCTGGCTTGAAGGGCCGAATGGCCTACTCCTGCACCTGTTGTCTATTGTCAATGTTTTATTGCCAGTACTTAAGGCAATTAAACACTCTTGACTCTCTTGAAGTCGCAAACACATCTTTTAAAACTGGTCTTCATTTTATTGTGCTTCTTCCAGGCAGTGTTCAATTTTTTTAAATTACAGAC
The DNA here is from genome assembly GCF_028641065.1 of Leucoraja erinaceus. Lineage (NCBI taxonomy): Eukaryota > Metazoa > Chordata > Chondrichthyes > Rajiformes > Rajidae > Leucoraja > Leucoraja erinaceus. The sequence goes on from NW_026576586.1 coordinate 257,015, forward strand.
AGGTGCAAAGGATTACTTTCGGCTTTCAACTGCATTAGAGATAATTATTCTCGTTTCCAATTGAGTGTTTATTTTTAGTTTAGTTTAGAGATACAGCGTGGAAACAGGCCCTTCGGCCCACCGAGTCCGTGCCGACCAGAGATCCCCGCACACTAACACTATCCTACACCCACTAGGGACAACTTTTCATTTTATACCAAGCCAATGAACCTACAAACCTGCACGTCTTTGGAGTGTGGGAGGAAACCGGAGCACCCGGAGAAAACCCACGCAGGTCACGGGGAGAACGTGCAAACTCCGTACAGACAGCGCCCGTAGTCAGGATGGAACCCGGGTCTCCGGTGCTGTGAGGCAGCAACTCTACCCGCTGCACCACCGTGCCGCCCTACGAAGGTCCTAGACATCATATTTCATGAGGTTGTGATAAGTGATTTCATAGAGCTCTGCCCATAGAATCATCTGCATGTTTGTCATCAATAAATGCTGAGGTGTTATGACGCATGTTAGGGTTGCAAGACTGGAGATGCTAGGAACTGCAAATGCTGAGATACAAAAGAAGATACAGAGTGCTGGAGTAACTCAGCAGGTCAGGCAGCATCTGTGGAGTGAAGAACATGGATAGGTGACGTGGAGAACATGGATAGGTGACGTTTCACAGAGTGCTGGAGTAACTCAGCGGGTCAGGCAGCATCTGTGGAGAACATGGATAGGTGACGTTTCACAGAGTGCTGGAGTAACTCAGCGGGTCAGGCTGCATCTATGGAGCTAAGGAAATAGGCAACGTTTCGGGCCGAAACCCGTAAGGGTTTCGGCCTGAAACGTTGCCTATTTCCAGAAGGATTTCGGCCCGAAAAGTTGCCTATTTCCTTAGCTCCATAGATGCTGCTGCACCATAACTCAGCGGGTCAGGCAGCATCTGTGGTGAACATGGATAGGTGACGTTTCACAGAGTGCTGGAGTAACTCAGCGGGTCAGGCAGCATCTGTGGAGAACATGGATAGGATAGGCATACGGAATACAGAGAATGGAGGGGTATGGATTATTGGTTGGCAGACGTGAGTTGATCTTTGCATCATGTTCACCACATACATTGTGTGCTATTCCAGAAGAGGATCTATTGTACTCACATATAGTATGATTTGAATATAGAACAGTAGAGCAGGGAAGCAGGCCCTTCAGCCCACTTTGTATATGCTGAGCAAGTTTGCATATTGAGCTAGTCCCATTTGCCTATATTTGGCACATATCCCTCTGAACCCTTCCTGCCCATGTATCAGTCCAAACGTCTTTTAAATAACAATAGACTGCAAACCCAAAGAAAATGGAGGATTAGCTCTACCTAATTTTCTTTTTTACTACTAGGCAACTAGTATTAAAAATGCAACGTTCGGGTTGGACAATGCGTCACCATGTAAATTGGTTAAAAATGGAGAGGGAAGATTGTTTGCCGTTATGTATAGGCTCCATTCTCCCATCTCCAATACATCTGAATAAGTCAACGTATGAGCAAAATCCGATAATACATAGTGCCATTCATATCTGGAAACAGCAGAAACTCAGTCTTAAATTGAGAAACATGTCTCTCCTTCTTCCTATTGCAAATAATCCCTTGTTTAAACCATCTAATTTAGATGTGGTGTTTGATCAATGGACGAATCAGGGAATCAATACTGTGGGAGACCTCTATCAGAAGGGACTCTCTCCTCGTTTCAAGAACTGCAGGAGAAATATGATGAATGCCAATAATAATTTTAGATATCTCCAACTCCGAGATTACGTGAAAACATATACACAAGACTGTCCTCTTATGGGTCCAGATATATTAGTCGATTGTTTGAATAGACATGCCGGTACAATTAAGTTGATATCTTACGTTTATAACACCCTTCTAAATATTGACACCCCACCCTCTGAGATGATCATGGGAGGACAAGCTGGGTTTACCCACTTCGAAAGGTATATGGGATGAAAGCCTACAATACATACATTACTGTTCTTTAAATGCCAGGCATTGCCTGATACAATTGAAAGTATTGCATAGGTATCCAGAACAAGGGGTCACAGTTTAAGGATAAGGAGGAAATGATGAGGACCGAGATGAGGAAAACTTTTTTCACACAGAGAGTGGTGAATCTCTGGAATTCTCTGCCGCAGAAGGTAGTTGAGGCCAGTTCATTGGCTATATTTAAGAGGGAGTTAGATATGGCCCTTGTGGCTAAAGGGATCAGGGGGTATGGAGAGAAGGCAGGTACAGGATACTAAGTTGGATGATCAGCCATGATCATATTGAATGGAGGTGCAGGCTCGAAGGGCCGAATGGCCTACTCCTGCACCTATTATCTATGTTTCTATATTATTCAAAGACCAAATTGAACAAGATCTTCCCAACTGTCTCACCTCTCTGTGATAAATGTCACTTTCAGAAGCCACCCTAACTTATACTTTTGTATCCTGTATAAAAATACAAAACTTCTGGACAGGAATATTCAATATTATCTCAAAAACACTTAAAACTCAATTGCAGCCAGATCCAAAACTAATAATATTAGGAGTGTCAGAGGGCTGCCCTAATCTAATGATATTTCAAAGACACTTCCTTGACTACGGTTTAATAACTGCGAACAAACGTATACTTAAATTCTGGAAAAAGATAACAGTCCCCACAGTGAAGATGTGGATCACAGAAATGACCGAGACACGACATCCAGAAAAAATAAGGTTTGTCTTGACTGACAAACCAGATCAATTTTCAAAAATATGGTCTCCTTTTATTGAATTTCTTCAACAACATAATGGTTGAACTCAAATAGTATAACCTATGCAATACTTTAAATTGTATCAGGCAAACTCAAAACCGATGGTAGGGCTGGGTGTGTGGACATACGGAAGGGCAGTGGGATATATCTCCGCTTTTCTATCACCTTTGTTAGTTCCGGGGATTTTTTTTTCTTCTTTTTCTTTAAATTTTTTTCTTTTTGTTTTCTTTTTATCTTAATTTCCCTTTTTTTCCTTTTTCTTTTTTTCCTATCTAGTTATTAGTTCATAAAATGTTAAAACTGAGGCAGTACGAAAATTGCATAACTATCATGTCAATTATTTTCTTTTTGTACAATTGCTTATAACAAAAATTATTATTATTTTTTTTAATGAAATAAATAAAATCAATAGACAACAGGTGTAGGAGTAGGCCATTCGGCCCTTCCAGCCAGCACTGCCATTCAATGTGATCATGGCTGATCATCCCCAATCAGTACCCCGTTCCTGCCTTCTCCCCATATCCCCTGACTCCACTATCTTTAAGAGCCCTATCTAGCTCTCTCTTGAAAGCATCCAGAGAACCGGCCTCCACCGCCCTCTGAGGCAGAGAATTCCACAGACTCACAACTTCCTGCGTGAAAAAGTGTTTCCTCATCTCCGTTCTAAATGGCTTACCCCTTATTCTTAAACTGTGGCCCCTGGTTCTGGACTCCCCCAACATCGGGAACATGTTTCCTGCCTCTAGCGTGTCCAAATCCTTAATAATCTTATATGTTTTAATAAGATCACCTCTCATCCTTCTAAACTCCAGCGTGTACAAGCCCAGCCGCTCCATTCTCTCAGCATATGACAGTCCCGCCATCCTGGGAATTAACCTTGTAAACCTACGCTGCACTCCCTCAATTGCAAGAATGTCCTTCCTCAAATTAGGGGACCAAAACTGCACACAATACTCCAGGTGTGGTCTCACTAGGGCCCTGTACAACTGCAGAAGGACCTCTTTGCTCCTATATACGATTCCTCTTGTTATAAAGGCCAACTTGCCATTGGCTTTCTTCACTGCCTGCTGTACCTGCATACTTACTTTCATAGACTGATGTATTATAACATAATTATATCTGCTTCTACAGCATCCTCAAGCAGCTCGTTCCAGATACACACTACCCTCTGAGTGGTACAGTTGCCCCTGAGGTCCCTCTTCAATCTCTCCTCTATCACCTTAAACCTGTGCCCTCTAGTTGTAGAATCCTCTACCCTGGGAAACAGACTGTGAGCGTTTATCCGTGCCCCTCATGATCTTGTACACCTCAATACAGACATAAAAACAGCTTTTATCCACGAGTAGTAGCTCTACTCATTAAGCAAAGACCTGTAGCCTCCTTTTGCTCTGGTATTTTATTCAATTCACCTGTTTAATCAATAATGTTTTATTATTAATGTTTAATGATTTATGTGTCATTCCTAACTATCACTGTATGTCATGTTGTCACTTGCGGGCGGAGCACCAAGGCAAATTCCTTGTATGTGAATACTTGGCCAATAAACTTATTCATTCCTTCAATAAGGTCACCCTCGGCCTCCTGGTTTAGAGGAATAAAGCCCTCTTGACTGTTGATATGGGCCAATGCAGGCAAATGGGACTAGCCCAGTGTGCTAACTTGATTCGCAAGGACAAGTTGGGCTGAATGGCCTTGTTTTCATCCTATACAGCTCGATAACTAAGTTGTGGAGGGAGCTATCCTTCAGGTGCAGGCTTGGGTTTACTATTGTCATGTGTACTGAGGTACAGCGACAATGTTTTGCCTGCCATCCAGTCAAACGGCACACCAAATATAAATACACTGAAGGTAGAGCAAAGGGGGAGATACAGAGTGCAGAATGTAGTTCTCAGCATTGTAGCGCATCAGTTCCACAGACAAAGTCCAATGTCCGCAATGGGGTAGAGGTGAATCGGACAGTACCCTAGCTTATGGAAGGGCCGTTCAGAAGCCTGATAACAGAGGGGAAGAAGCTGTTCCTGAGTCTGGTGGTGCACGCTTTCAAGCTTCTGTACCTTCTGCCGGACGGGAGCGGGGAGAAGAAGGAATGACCAGGGTGGGACAGGGACAACTCAGTGATGATGTCGGCTGCTTTCCCGAGGCAGCGTGAAGTGTAGATGGAGTCAATGGTGGGGAGTGTGGTGTGTGTGTGTGTGATGGACTGGGCTACATCTACAATGGTGGGGAGTGTGGTGTGTGTGATGGACTGGGCTACATCTACAATGGTGGGGAGTGTGGTGTGTGTGATGGACTGGGCTACATCTACAATGGTGGGGAGTGTGGTGTGTGTGATGGACTGGGCTACATCTACAATGGTGGGGAGTGTGGTGTGTGTGGGACTGGGCTACATCTACAATGGTGGGGAGTGTGGTGTGTGTAATGGACTGGGCTACATCTACAATGGTGGGGAGTGTGGTGTGTGTGGGACTGGGCTACATCTACAATGGTGGGGAGTGTGGTGTGTGTGGGACTGGGCTACATCTACAACTCTCTGTAATTTCCTGCGGTCTTGGGCAGAGCTGTTCCCAAACCAATCTGTGGAATTCTCTACCACAGAAGGCAGTGGAGGCCAATTCACTGGATGTTTTCAAGAGAGAGTTAGATTTAGCTCTTGGGGCTAAAGGAATCAAAGGATATGGGGTGAAGGCAGGAACGGGGTACTGATTGTGGATGATCAGCCATGATCATATTGAATGGCGGTGCCAGCTCGATGGGCTGAATGGCCTACTCCTGCACCTATTTCCCATGTTTTCTATACTGTAACCAGACAGTATGCTTGCTTTCAGTGGAGCAATTAGCCGCAGCTTAAGCTAGAGTGGAATGTCTTGGTTGGTTCACTGCCTCATGCACAGGTTCCCCTGAAGTCCCGAGACATTCATCGTCAACCAGCATTCATGGTGCCCATTTGCTAGAGTCAGTTTGCTTGGTTGGGCAGAAGCTTTAACTCCACACAGTCCCTGGCCTCATAGAGTGATACAGTGTGGAAACAGGCCCTTCAGCCCAACTTACCCATACTGGCCCAACATGTCCCAGCTACACTAGTCATAGAGTGATACAGTGTGGAAACAGGCCCTTCAGCCCAACTTGCCCATACTGGCCAACATGTCCCAGCTACACTAGTCATAGAGTGATACAGTGTGGGAACAGGCCCTTCAGCCCAACTTGCCCATACTGGCCAACATGTCCCAGCTACACTAGTCCCACCTACCAGTATTTGGTCCGCATCCCACCAAACCTGTCCTATCCATGTAAAGATGGCCATATATCTGGTGAAACATTCCAATCCAGGTTAGCCCACTCTGTAATAAGATGCACTCCATGCACCACTGCTCTCCAGAGTTTCACCCAAGCATTTGGACTTGAATGTGCGTTCAGTAAAAAAGCTATATTTAGATTGACTTCTGCCCCACTAAAGATTTCCTGGAACGTGTAAATACTTTTGCCTTTGTCATACATAAATCCTGAGGTGTTATGACTCAGTCGCAGGGAGTGTTTGCAGGTGTGGACACACAAGGAACTGCACATGCTGAGTTACAAAATAAGACACAGAGTTTGTTGTCAGCTGTGCTGCAGCATCTGTGGACACATGGATAGGTGATTACAGAGTGCTGGATAACTCAGTGGGTCTGCAATCTGTGGAGAACATGGATGTGACACACAGAGTGCTGCACATCAGCGGGTCAGGCAGCATCTGTAGAACATGGATAGGTGACGTTTCACAGAGTGCTGGAGTAACTCAGCGGGTCAGGCAGCATCTGTGGAGAACATGGATAGGTGACGTTTCACAGAGTGCTGGAGTAACTCAGCAGGTCAGGCAGCATCTGTGGAGAACATGGATAGGATAGGCACATGGATATGGATGCTGCCTGACCCGCTGAGTTACTCCAGCACTCTGTGAAACGTCACCTATCCATGTTCGGCCCAATTTGCCCATGCCAACCAACATGTCCCATCTACACAGGTCCCACCAGCCTGCGTTTGCCCTATATCTCTCTGTCTAAACCTTTCCCATGCATGTACCAGTCCAAATGTTATTCAAATGTAGTTACAGTATTGGTCCATCTGCATGTTCATCTGTATCAATGTTGTTTGCAATTTAAGTCCTTTCATTTATCATAACAGTGAGGATCTGACCGATGGTCCCAGTTTTGATCGAAGACAGACACAAAATGCTGGAGTAACTCAGCGGGACAGGCAGCATCTCTGGACAGAAGGAATGGGTGGTGTTTTGGGTTGAGGTCCTTCTTCAGACAGAGAGTCAGGGGAGAGAAAGACTTGAGATATGGACTGGACACTAGAGGTAGAGAAACGTCACCCAGTCCTTTTCTCCGGAGATGCTGCCTGATCCGCTGAGTTACTCCAGCACTTTGCGTCTATCTTCGCTGTCCCCCAGCACCTGCAGTTGTTTCCTATACGTCTGAGTTTTGATTCCTGGTTCAGTTCATTCTCAGCTAGGGGTAAATATCAGGCAAAGATTCTCCTGCCCATGGTCAGTAAATTGTGCTGACAGTCTGTCCCTATGGGACATTGAGCAGGGACTGGTGGTCAAGGGATATGGGGAGAAGGCAGGAACGGGGTACTGATTGGGGATGATCAGCCATGATCACATTGAATGGCGGTGTTGGCTCAAAGGGCTGAATGGCCTCCTCCTGCACCTATTGTCTATTGTCTGTTGACCCATAACCCTCTAAACATTTCCTAACCATAAAGCTCCAAATGTTCATGAGTTCATAGGTTCTTGGAGCAGACTCAGGCCATTTGGCGCATCTACTCTGCCATTCAATCTTGTCTGATCTGAATCACCGCAGTGTTAGAGTTGCTGCCTGACAGCTCTTGCAGCTCCAGGGACCCAGGTTCAATCCTGACTACGGGAGCTGTCTGTATGGAGTTTGTACATTCTCACTGTGACTAGCATGGGTTTTCTCCGAGATCTTTGCTTTCCTCCCACACTCCAAAGGCGTACAGGTTTGTAGGTTAATTGGCTTGTGTTTGTTCTCTTGGTATAAGTGTAAACTGTCCCGAGTGTGTGTAGGCTTGTGTTAGTGTGCGGGGAACGCTGGTTGGTGCGGACTCGGTGGGCCGAAGGGCCTGTTTCTACGCTGTATCTCCAAAATAAATCTATCCCTCTCAAACCTTTTCTCCTGCCTTCTCCCCATAACCCTTGACACCCGTACTAATGAACTAATGCCTCCACATCCTTCTGTGGCAATGAATTGCACAGATTCGCCACCCTCTGTCTAAAGAAATTCTTTCTCATCTCTTTTCTAAAGATATCCCCTTTAATTCTGAGACTGTGACCTCTAATCCTAGACTCTCCCATTAGTGGCAACATCCTCTCCACATCCACCCTATCCAAGGCTTTCACTATTCACTGGGGCCAAAACTGTTCACAATATTCCAAATGCGGCCTGACCAACACCTTATAGAGCCTCAGCATTACATCCCTGTATTTGTATTCTAGTCCTCTTGAAATAAATACTGGTATTGTGTTTTCCTTACTGTGGATTCGACTTGCAGATTAATGTTTTGGGAATCCTGCACCAGCTCTCCCGTCCCTTTGCACCTCCGATTTCTGAATTGTCTACCCATTTAGAAAATAGTCTACGCATCTTCTAAAGACTAAAGACAATAGACAATAGGTGCAGGAGTAGGCCATTCGGCCCTTCGAGCTAGCACCGCCATTCATTGTGATCATGGCTGATCATCCCCAATCAGTACCCCGTTCCTGCCTTCTCCCCATATCCCTTGACTCCGCTGTCTTTAAGAGCCCTATCTAGCTCTCTAAATAGTATATCTCTCAACTACCACCTCTGGCAGCTCATTCCATACACATAGAAACGTAGACAATAGGTGCAGGAGGAGGCCATTCGGACCTTCGAGGCAGCACCGCCATTCATTGTGATCATAGCTGATCGTCCCCTATCAATAACCCGTGCCTGCCTTCTCCCCATATCACTTGACTCCACCAGCCCCTAGAGCTCTATCTAACTCTCTCTTAAATCCATCCAGTGACTTGGCCTCCACTGCCCTCTGTGGCAGGGAATTCCACAAATTCACAACTCTCTGGGTGAAAACGTTTTTTCTCACCTCAGTCTTAAATGGCCTCCCCTTTATTCTAAGACTGTGGCCCCTGGTTCTGGACTCGCCCAAGATTGGGAACATTTTTCCTGCATCTAGCTTGTCCAGTCCTTTTATAATTTTATATGTTTCTCTAAGAATCCCCTCATCCTTCTAAACTCCAGTGAATACAAGCCTAGTCTTTTCAATCTTTCTTCATATGACACCCACCACCCTTTGTGTAGAAAAGTTGCCCCTCTGGTTCTTATTAAATGTTCCCCTCTCACCTTAAACCTACAGCCCCTGGTTCTTAATTCCCATACTCTGGGTACAAGACTCTATCCAGTCACCCTATCTGTCCCCCTCATGGTTTTACACACCTTTATAAGATCTACTGCCCATGGGGAAAGTTTTCCTATGGGGCATTGAAGGAGGATAGATTTGGATCAGGTACAGGATGGCGCAGCGGTAGAGTTGCTGCCTCACAGCGCCACAGACCCAGGTTCGATCCTGACTACAGGTGCTGTCTGTACGGAGTTTGCACGTTCTCCCCGTGACCACGTGGGTTTTCTCCGGGTGCTCCCGTTTTCTCCCACTCTCCAAAGACGTGCAGGTTTGTGGGTTAATTGACTTCTGTAAATTGTCCCTAGTGTGTAGGATAGAACTAGTGTATGGGATGATCGCTGGTCAGCACGGACTCGGTGGGCCGAAGGGCCTGTTTCCATGCTGTATCTCTAAGCTACAAATGCTCTGCTCCTGCCATTGTATTGGTCAGGGGTGGAGTGTCAGAGTTGACAGAGCCATTGAATAACCTCAGCACTGTCAACCATAGACAACAGACAATAGGTGCAGGAGTAGGCCATTCGGCCCTTCGAGCCAGCACCGCCATTAAATGTGATCATGGCTGTTCATCCCCAATCAGTACCCCGTTCCTGCCTTCTCCCCATATCCCCTGACTCCGCTATCTTTAAGAGCCCTATCTAGCTCTCTCTTGAAAGTATCCAGAGAACCGGCCTCCACCGCCATCTGAGGCAGAGAATTCCACAGACTCACCACTCTCTGTGAGAAAACATAGAAATTAGGTGCAGGAGTAGGCCATTCGGCCCTTCGAGTGTTTCCTCGTCTCCGTTCTAAATGGCTTGCTCCTTATTCTTAAAATGAGGTAGATGGGAGGTCAGGTCTGCTCTCTAGTTGGTGAGAGGATGGTTCAGTTGCCTGATTACAGCCGGGAAGAAACTGTCCCTGAATCTGGAGGTGTTCGTTTTCACACATCTGTACCTCTTGCCCGATGGGAGAGGGGGGAAGAGGGAGTGACCTGGGTGCGACTGGTCCTTGGAGAGAATAGGGGGAGTGAAATGTAATGTCAGGAGGGAGGGATTGATTGGGCAACACTCTTTCACAAAACTTTCTAAGAATCTCCGGAACAGCTGTTGGTGTTATGTGACCAGACAGTCCCACCCCCCTCGCTCGCTCCCCATCAATCACTGCTGCCCACCATTTGCAAACATGGAAGACAATTCATAGAAAATCATGATGCCTTCTCTGTAAGAGTGTACAGCTGCAGGAAAGGAAATCTTCATTCCTCTCAAACGCTGTCACTGGCTATGTTTCTTAAATGATTCACTACAATACGTGGGCACACAATCTGGAGTAAATCGGGACTAAGAGTGTTTGATCCATCACAACAATTAGATTATGACACTGCAGTTTTACAGATCTATTTACACACAGATACACATTTAATAATCTACATGATGATGGTTGGTTTCAATATTGGTATTGGTATCAGGATAAGAGCAGGGTTAGGCCATTCGGCCCTTCGAGTCTACTCTGCCATTCAATCAATAGACAATAGACAATAGGTGCAGGAGTAGGCCATTCAGCCCTTTGAGCAAGCACCGCCATTCAATGTGATCATGGCTGATCATCCCCAATCAGTACCCCGTTCCTGCCTTCTCCCCTGACTCCACTATTTTTAAGAGCCCTATCTAGCTCTCTCTTGAAAGCATCCAAAGAACCGGCCTCCACCGCCCTCTGAGGCAGAGAATTCCACAGACTCACAACTCTCTGTGTGAAAAAGTGTTTCCTCGTCTCCGTTCTAAATGGGTTACTCCTTATTCTTAAACTGTGGCCCCTGGTTCTGGACTCCCCCAACATCGGGAACTTGTTTCATAGAAACATAGAAATTAGGTGCAGGAGTAGGCCATTCGGCCCTTCGAGCCTGCACCGCCATTCAATATGATCATAGCTGATCATCCAACTCAGTTTCCCGTACCTGCCTTCTCTCCATACCCTCTGATCCCCTTAGCCACAAGGGCCACATCTAACTCCCTCTTAAATATAGCCAATGAACTGTTTGGTTTCCTACCAAAACTTTAATAATCTTATATGTTTCAATGAGATTCCCTCTCATCCTTCTAAACTCCAGAGTGTACAAGCCCAGCCGCTCCATTCTCTCAGCATATGACAGTCCCGCCATCCCGGGAATTAACCTTGTAAACCTACGCTGCGCTCCCTCAATAGCAAGAATGTCCTTCCTCAAATTAGGGGACCAAAACTGCACACAATCAGGGCTGATCTATCTCTCCCTCCTAGCCCCATTCTCCTCCTTTCTCCCCATAACCCCTGACACCCGTACTAATCAGGAATCTATCTTATCTCTGCCTTAATGTTTAAGAAGAAACTGCAGATGCTGGAAAAATCAAAGGTAGACAAAAATGCTGGAGAAACTGAGCAGCTGAGGTAGCATCTATGGAGCGAAGGAAATAGGTGACGTTTTGGGTTGAGACTTTTCTTCAGACTGAAGGCACTGCTAAAGGAAGAAGCAGTGAACTCTCCTGCCTCATCTCCAAACAGAGGACTTTGTCTTTCTTATTGTTTAAGAAGGAACTGCAGATGCTGGAAAATCGAAGGTAGACAAAAGTGCTGGAGAAACTCAGCGGGTGCAGCAGCATCGATGGAGCGAAGGAAATATTTCCTTCGCTCCATAGATGGTGCTGCACCCGCTGAGTTTCTCAAGTACTTTTGTCTACTTTGACTTTCTCATTGTTCCCTAGTTCGTTCATCACCATCTTCCTGACACCATTTTTATCATATATTTTTGCAAAATGCATCAGCTGGGAATTCACACATTTCTCAATGTTATTCATGTATAAGTTTCCTAACTCTAGCTTGGGTTTGGATTTCTGAACCTTTTGCATCGGGTAACATAGAAACATAGAAATTAGGTGCAGGAGTAGGCCATTCGGCCCTTCGAGCCTGCACTGCCATTCAATATGATCATGGCTGATCATCCAACTCAGTATCCTGTACCTGCCTGCTCTCCATACCCCCTGATCCCTTTAGCCACAAGGGCCACATCTAACTCCCTCTTAAATATAGCCAATGAACTGGCCTCAACTACCTTCTGTGGCAGAGAATTCCACAGATTCACCACTCTCTGTGTAAAAAATGTTTTTCTCATCTCGGTTCTAAAAGACTTCCCTCTTACCCTTAAATTGTGACCTCTTGTCCTGGACTTCCCTAACAATCTTCCTGCATCTAGCCTGTCCAACCCCTTAAGAATTTTGTAAGTTTCTATAAGATCCCCCCTCAATCTTCTGATTTCCAGCGTGTACAAGCCGAGTCTATCCAGTCTTTCTTCATATGAAAGTCCTGACATCCCAGGAATCAGTCTGGTGAACCTTCTCTGTACTCCCTCTATCGCAAGAATGTATTTCCTCAGATTAGGAGACCAAAACTGTACCCAATACTCCAGGTGTGGTCTCACCAAGACCCTGTACAACTGCAGTAGAACCTCCCTGCTCCTATACTCAAATCCTTTTATTTTATTTTTGAAAGAAAGACACAGAATGTTGGAGCAACTCAGCAGGTCAGACATCACTCAAGATTCAAGATTCAAGAGAGTTTATTGTCAAGTGTGGACAATGAAATTCTTGCTTTGCTTCAGCACAACATAACATAGTAGGCATGAGTACAGAAAAGATCAGTGTGTCTATATACCATTATATAAATATATACACACACGAATAAATAAACTGATAAAGTGCAAATAACAGATAATGGGTTATTAATGTTCAGAGTTTTGTCCGAGTCAGGTTTAATAACCTGATGGCTGTGGGGAAGCAGCTATTCCTGAACCTGGTCGTTGCATGGATCTGAAGAAGGGTCTCGACCCAAAACGTCGCCAATTCCTTCTCTCCAGAGACGCTGCCTGTCTCGCTGAGTTACTGCAGCTTTTTGTGTCTATACTAGGTACCGAATTTATTTTTGTGAGTTGTATTATATATGTTATTTCTGTGGACGGTGTCTGTGGGCGTGTGGTGCTGCTGCAAGTAAGAATATCGCTGTTCTGTTTCGGTACAAATGGCGATGAAACACTCCTGAATCTAAAATCTAGCTGAGTGGTGTTGAAGTGCATGAACCGCGCTGTTGCTGCTGCTGCTGCTGCTGCCGGCAATATTATCAAAGATACTTCTTATTGTGAACAGCAGTGGGAGGCGAATAATACCCAAACACTCCATAAAGTCCACGGGAACCGTGAGCAGTGAAATAAATGCTCGCCCTTGGAATAACCAGTTTGCATCGATTAGACAGCGCGCATCGATCGAATGGATTGAGAAACCGGGTGAAAACACGCCCTGTGTCTTTCTTATATACTTAAAAGGTTTCGAAATGGCATACGAAAATGTTGTTATTGTTTCTTTAGGGGAACTCCAAGGCGCGTGTAACACGAGGTTTATATATTCTTCCTTTCAGTTTTTTTATTGGTGATTAAGTCGATGTATTTTTAACTGGCTGCGGCTGACTGACTGATCATCGCCTGCTAACGACACCGGGCTGATAGATCTGTGTCGGGCACAGTGGCTGGGGAAATGCTGCCCGATTAAAATATCCTTTACAATGTTTATAAAAATGCCCGTACACCGTCAGGGAAAAAACCATGAACACTATATACAAATGTTTCTCGGGTTTTATCATTCAATATTTAAAATCAACTTTCGCTGAAGGACTGGAAGGGGAACGCAAAGAGTGATTTTTTTAGCGAACGTTTTTGTTAATATTGAATGATAAAACCTGCCACACATGTTTCTATATTGTTCACTGTCTTGCCTAGCCCGCGTTTACATTGTAATGTTAGATGCAACATGCTGGAAATGGGGAAATGGGGTCAATGTTACCGCGTAAGATCGGAGAGAAGATAGACACAAAACGCCGGAGTGGCTCAGCGGGGCCGGCAGCATCTGTGGAGAGAAGGAGTGGGCGGCGTTTCGGGTCGAGACCCTTCTACAGACACCGAAAACGCCATCCATTCCTTCTCTCCACAGATGCTGCCCGTCCCGCTGAGTCACTCTGGCGTTTTGTATCTATCAATAGTAATATCAGTTTTACTCGCCCATTCCACTTGTACATAAAGTGCAAGTGAAATGAATTTGCCAGCAGCGGTAACAATGAAAAACACACACACACACACAGTAAACAATTCTGTCTTCCGTGTAAAGCAGCATCTGCAATTCCTTCAATATTCAATAGACAACAGGTGCAGGAGTAGAGGCCATTCGGCCCTTCGACCATTCAATGTGATCGTGGCTGATCATCCACAATCAGTACCCCGTTCCTGCCTTCTCCCCATATCCCCTGACTCCACTATATTTAACAGCCCTATCTAGCTCTCTCTTGAAAGTATCCAGAGAACCGGCAGAGAATTCCACAGACTCACAACTCTCTGTGTGAAAAAGTGTTTCCTCGTCTCCGTTCTAAATGGCTTACCCCTTATTCTTAAACTGTGTGGCCCCTGGTTCTGGACTCCCCCAACATCGGGAACATGTTTCCTGCCTCTAGCGTGTCCAAACCCTTAATAATCTTATATGTTTCAATGAGATCCCGTCTCATCCTTCTAAACTCCAGAGTGTACAAGCCCAGCCGCTCTTCCTATACAGACGCGGCGAGTTTATACATTTTAAACACAGCGCTCTGTAAACTTGATCGGGCCGTGTTTTAGACGACAAAGCGAGGCCGTTTTCTTGAGCGCGAAACCCCAGCGCTATTTTTGTCGCCACAAGCTGCCGGAACCACATTATTCTGCCTCGTGCAACAAGCTGCTTAAACCCGACTACCTCCATGCTTTAATATTGGTTTTTCTTTTTTAACCTTCAGGAATACTTTTTCTAATATTACACATTATTAAAAAAAAATAAAAGTCTAGTTTCTAGTTATTTTTACAAGTGTCTCTGCAACGTCAGAATTTAAAAAAACAAACACTGAAAGTTATCTTCATGTTTGAGAAAAGAACTGCAGATGCTGGAACAATCGAAGGTGGACAAAAATGTTGGAGAGACTCAGCGGGTGAGGCAGCGTCTGTGGAGCGAAGGAATAGGTGACGTTTCGGGTCGAGACCCTTCCTCTGACCGAGGACTCTGCTAATGGAGAACCAGTGAACTCTCCTGCCTCATCTCCAGACAGAGGACTTTGTCTTTCTCATTGTTCCCTAGTTCGTTCATCACCATCTTCCTGACACCATTTTTTTAATCATATATTTTTGCAAATTGCATCAGCTGGGATTTCACACATTTCTCAATGTGGTTCCCAACTTTAGCCCGGGTTTGGATTTTTGAACCTTCTGCATCGGGTACTTTTTATTTTATTTTTTGAAATAAAGACACAGAATGCTGGAGCAACTCAGCAGGTCAGGCATCATCTGTGGAGAACATGCGCCTGAAGAAGGGTCTCGACCCGAAACGTGACCCATTCCTTCTCTCCAGAGGCGCTGCCTGTCCCCGCGGCATCACTCCAGCTTTTTGTGTCTATACTCGGTGCCGAATTTATTTTTGTGAGTTTTATTATATGTGTTCTTTCTGCGAACTGTGTCCGTGGGCGTGTGGTGAACAAGTAAGAATATTGCTCTCTTTGGGTACAAATGGCGATGAAACGCTCCTGATTCTAAAATGTCACGTCTCCAAAACCACAGCGTCTATGGAGCGAAGGAGTAGGGTCGAGACCCTTCTTCAGATTGATGTGGTGGTGGGGGGGGAGGGGGGTTCCCCCACATCAGTCTCAAGAAGGGTCTCGACCCGAAACGTCACCTGCTCCTTCGCTCCATAGATGCTGCCTCACTCACCCGCTGAGTTTCTCCAGCATTTTTGTCTGCCGAAAAATAACCTTAAAATGCTTCAAGGTTTCGTTTTTAAAAATTAATAACATAAATAACCTTTCGCTGAACGAGAACTCGAACAGGAACAGCGGGGGTGAAATTTTAACATCACCACAATCTTGAATTATTTCGAAAGTCTGTGTGTACTCATGAATAAAACTGAGTGAGCGAGTGAGCGAGCGAGAGATGGCAGCGAGTATAAGAGCGCAGACTGGCCTCTATAAACTGGCAATCTCACGCCGCGCCCGAGTACCGCTGAACCTTTGCCACTATATGTAGCGGGAAAGTAAAACAGTGGAAGTACAATGATCGTGGCCGCCCGGGGTGGCGTCTGTAGTGTCTGAAGAAGGGTCTCGACCCGAAAACGGCACCCATTCCTTCACTCCAGAGATGTTGCCCGTCCCGCTGAGTTACTCTGAGAGAATGGAGCGGCTGGGCTTGTACACTCTGGAGTTTAGAAGGATGAGACGGGATCTCATTGAAACATATAAGATTATTAAGGGTTTGGACACGCTAGAGGCAGGAAATATGTTCCCGATGTTGGGGGAGTCCAGAACCAGGGGCCACAGTTTAAGAATAAGGGGTAAAGTCATTTAGAACGGAGACGAGGAAACACTTTTTCTCACAGAGACCCTTCTGAACCTTGTGAGTGTTATAGTCGGGAGGGCAGTACTCTGCATATCGCCAACTTGGACTATTTTACTTTTTTCTTTTATCAAGCAAATTAACCTACAAACCTGCACGGTTTTGGAGTGTGGGGGGAAACCGAAGATCTCGGAGAAACCCACGCAGGTCACGGGGAGAACGTGCAAACTTGAGCTGGAGGGCGCGTTGTTTCCCCGCGGTAGTGAGTGGGTGTCAATAGACAATAGGTGCAGGAGGAGGCCATTCGGCCCTTCCAGCCAGCACCGCCATTCAATGTGATCATGGCCGTGTGTTTGTGTCTTGCAGCTGACGGACGTGTGCTGTTCGGTGAAGGACGACTCGCTGGCGGTGCTGTCGGCCTTCAACATCCCGGACTCCACGGTTCACGCTCCCATCGCCGGCATCCCCTGCCCGCGGGCCAGCTGGGCTTTCTACCCCCCGCCGGGCCAGGACGGCCCGCGGGCCAAGCTGTGAACACGCCCGCCTCTCCACACATACACACCCACACACCTCGGCGTCTGTGGGGGCTGAAGAAGCGCCCCAACCCGACACATCATCCCCTCCACGGACACACACACACACAAAAGTGCTGGAGTAACTCAGCTGGACAGGCAGCATCTGTGGAGAGAAGGAACGGGCTGAGACCCTTCTCCACAGATGCTGTCCGACCCGCTGAGTTCCTCCAGCGCTTTGTGTCCTGTTCCAGATTCCAGCACCCGGTGATTCTCCGGAATGAGATCCGTTTTGTTTCGCGGGGACAACGCGCGTGAAACCGGCCGTGAATATCCCGCTGTAGCGGGGAATTCCAAGCGTGATGCAGATTGTAATAAACGAGTCAATTGCCAACGAGGGTGTTGTGTTGTGTTGTGTTGGGGGTCGGGCTGTCACCTTACAGACCAGCGCTATGAAGAAGGGTCTCGACCCGAAACCTCTCCCTTTCCTTCTCTCCACAGATGCTGCCTGACCCGCTGAGTTATGGTGCAGCAGCATCTATGGAGCGAAGGAAATAGGCAACTTTTCGGGCCGAAACCCATCTGGAAATAGGCAACGTTTCGGGCCGAAACCCGGAAGGGTTTCGACCCGAAACGTTGCCTATTTCCTTAGCTCTCCGAGTCGCTGTCCCATCCCTGAATATAAGCTCCCCTCCACTACAACCCACCCCACACACACACACACACAAGCGGGCAAGACTGTGTAGAAATGATTAGAAAGGCGCGGGTAATATTGTTTTAAATCGCTTGTGGAAAATGAAACTTTGCGGTTTAGTTAGCCGTATCGATCCGCGCGTACACGATTTCAAGGCAATTGCGTATCATTTCTAAACGGGCACAAGTGCTGG